>NC_092640.1:57458165-57716617 GCF_039555335.1 Amphiura filiformis | reverse complement strand
ATTATACGTAATGTTTAATATTTTCCTGATGTCTTTACAAAATAGAAGTTTCTAACCAATATTATTGTGTTTCTTGCTATGTATCTGGGGCTATGAATGTATCTCGCAGATAAATACATCAGAAGTTAGAAAGATGACATTTTAGTCTTCCTCTCGAACTGAATAAGAAATTATTTTTGCAACTGTCCAGATATTCCACAGGGCTCTAAAAGGTTAGTGAAAGACTCAGTGAACAATCCAGACATACCAGAAAACAAATTGAGTCATCTGCGAGCTAACAATGACATTTTAACTCCTTCTCCACAATATTAAAACCTTTTAAGAATGGTAATTAATACCATTGCTTCAACAAACAAATGGCCCTTATCCATGGTGATGCGATTTGTGAAAAACCATTGTTTCAAACATAATGTTTCTTTTGACACGTTTGAGAACAACCCAGTGAAAAAATGTAAAGCATAAAATGCACCATTAAATCTAGTATTTCATCAATTAACGTTATTTACTACCAAAGAATGATAATTTTCACGAACAACGCGTCTTAATCTAGTTCCTGAAAATGAAACATAACAAAACTGCATGATAAACCATGCTAAAGATCTCTGAAACATGCAATGCACCATTATTGACCATCAAACACTTTATGTAATCATTTTGGGGACAAAAGTGTAATACCGGTTAATTTCAAAGATGTAAAACTGTTTCACGGTGATTTACCTATCCAGATACGATAAGATACCGGGTTTAAAGCCCACCTCTTTGAATTAATTAAAGGAAAAGTCTATTATTCCAAGTTAAACCGCAGTACATGTAAATAAATGGTCCAGCAGGTACTATGTTTCTATCTGGGAGGCAGATGCTCACAAATTATTCAAATGTACCAGTATCTTCTTGTAGTAATCGAAATAGGAATTGTGTGTTATTTAGAAGAGCAGAAGTTTGTTGATATTATGAGAGAACTTATTCTATGATGAACATTGCTCAGCGGTGCCAATATATAGACGAAAACGTAAATCAATACCTGGTGTACCCCAAGGTTCATTAGCTAGGGCCACTCATCTTTTCGTGTTTATATTTTCGTAAATATTTTAACGTAGAACAACATGATGTTTTATTATTCACTAATAATATTATTGTTCATTTCTCTTCTTGCTCGTTCAGCACCATTCTTCACAGATTGTCAAGGAGGAAAAAACAAGGAGAAAATCGAATTGGATTTAAAATCAGGAACTATATCGGGTCATAGCAACTTCATTACAGTATTATCAAGTCCCATCCCTAGCTCCACAAGAACAAGGTGTGACGGTCAAGCCGTCGTTAAAATAAATTTTTCAGGACCTTTTCAAAAAGCAAGATTTGTTCTTGAATATGACGAGGATCCAAGAGAATGGACATTAGATATATCAGACTCTTCCACAGGCGACGGTTTTGGCGGTGATGGGGACCATACAGCATATATGGCAGAGACACAGATATTAAATCGTCAAATGAGAATATATAGTAACAATTTACCGGGTCACACGCAGGAAACTATTAATGGTGGATTACTTATGAAAGTTGTGGATGATATTGTTGATGTAAATTCAAGATTAGCTATTGAAATATCAGACGAGAGAGTCAAATGGAATAATAATGTGGATGTTCGTGGGTCCATTTCAAGCAGATATTTATACGCATTGGAGAATCAGTCACCTCTGTATGGATTACCGGATTATAATATTTATGCTGGATTCAATCGTGTGCCGAGTGGGAATTACCGATCAGGATCCGGACTTTTGAGCGACGGTCATCGTAACGAACAAGGCTGACCAAGGTGGTGAGTACCATACAAAATGAATTCAAAGTGGTTCTTTGTGCTATCATAGTACGGCAGTAGAGATCGTTTCGATGGTTTTGCCAATTATAGTTTCTTTCTGATTAATGTTTTTTGAGTGATGATGATATCATCGTAACGAACAAGACTGACCAAGGTGGTGAGTACAATCGGTCGTTTCAAATAATACGTTTTGGTATTGGTTTTGGTTTTATCCTGCCTAAGCTCTTGACTGACATCATTACCAATACCTTTGTCTGTACCCTTTTGTTAGAAACTTAAAACTTGTAGAAGGTCGTTTCTGTTTTCATTTCAGTTTGTTACATAAAAAATCGTGACCGCAGGAAATCAGGTTTGAAGTCACCTTAATCAAAGTATACAAAAGAAGTTTTTAAATTTCGCAGTGCAATATTCACGAGAAGAGAAGTCGAATAAGTCAATTTACATTTAAAAGCGGAATTTAGTTTTCGAAATAAGCCTAGGCTTATTTCTCTGTGAAAAAATATAGACCATCGAAATATTTCCACCGAGATTACAAAAGAATTGTACGGCAGTAGAGATAGTTTCGATGCGTTTGCCAATTATAGTTTCTTTTTTTCTTTGCTGATTAATGCTTTTTGAGTGACAGTGATGACATAATAAGATGGGGGGAAGGGTGTAAAATTGCAATCCATGGGCGATTCGAGCTACTCAAGGTCAAATCTTCAAATTCTCTTTTGAACACTACGAGTCTTTCCTGAGTTATGAGCAAACTCACGGTCAAAATAAATTTGAACTTTTGCTCTGTAAGGATGGGTCAGATCAGGAAACAAATGCTCTGATTTAGATGTACATTGTCTCAAGTTGTTTATCATGTTATGACATTCAAATAGAGAATAGTTTCTAACACATAACGATAATGTTGTTGCCCATTGATTCATATTGATGCCCTCTCGACAACAAATTTTAGGAAGTGCAAACTATTCTCATATTTTAGACTGGTCTGGAATTGCAAGTTTACAAGCTCCCTATTGCCAAATTGGAGCTATGGAATATACGTCCATGATACATATTGCTTTAACTGGTTTGACCGGGGGTTTGACCCCGAGATGCGTGAAGAAGAGAAGGGTCACGCCGGGACGTATCACCTTTGATAACAAAATATTGCAGTGGACAATAATTTCCCATCGCCTGGTAGTGTAAATAACTATAGTCTACACGTGTAGGTTAATGACTTTGGAATGGTAGGACATAATAACCTTAGGCCAGCATGAAGGAGACCCCATCGCACCAGGACTATTATGTAGATAAATAGTCATGGTGAGAACGTAATGAATGACTGCATGGTGGGAATGGAGTCTAGATCAGAGACACATTTCACTTCAAATAGAACGCAGTGACGATATACACGACCGTCGGTGACGTTAAGCTGCAATGAATAGTCAAGTTGTGGAAATGTTCTAGCTTCATTCATGGCAGCTTAATATATAAAGCGATCTTTTGATAGACTCCAACATCATCACCATCCGCGATAATCAAATTTTGAAAAGCACCCTAAACAAGGATTTAACCCTTGGCTAAATCGACACCCTAAACCGGGATTTCATTCCTAACATCCAATTTCATACCCTAAATTTCATTTCCGCGTATTTAGGCAATTTTGCTACCCTTTTTTCCAATTTTTTTTTTTTTTGTTACCCTAAACGCGATACGCGCGTATCGTGCAGGTGATTTGCGGATGGTGTACCTGACTACTTCAACATCATCCTTCACACACCTCATCCGTGCTCATCCGCACACCACAAAACACGCACCGCTGTCGCGCAGGTGATTTGCCTGACTACTTTCACACACACCCCTACTACACCCCCTATGCACATCCGTACCCACACATCCCATCCCCCACCAACATGTACGCACTAGCCCACCGACCATCCACCCCCTACAAATTATATACACACGGTCTAATCCCTTCCCTATGTTTCTTCATAAAGTGTACTGCTGAAACTGGAAAGAGGACGTTATTCCAGGGTGTCCCTGAAAGAACTACATCGTCGGAAACTTGTATGTTTACTTGTGGCGTTAAAATACCCAAACAAAGAATTTTGCGAAACTTTCTCATTTTCAAACCTTTCCACATATTCAAATATCAATCGATGATCTTTACAGTCATTAACAGTCTTAGTCTTCCACATGGCCACTAGGGCATGGCCACCATTCTTCATGCAGATATCAGCATTCAGCAATGGCCTCCTCAACAATGGCATATAAGAGGTTCTGTCTGCAGGAGAACTTGTGAAAACCTTTGCTTTCAGATAGCCCACAAGAAGAAATCCAGAGGTGTCAAATCCACTTGGTGATTCAAATCAATCACACGATTGCTAAACAATTCGGCAAGGTGTTCTGTCAATTACTGTAAGGAAAGTGGTGAAACTGTGCTTTACATGTTATTTTAATTGACTTCGCGCACCTGCATTTTTACACGGCTCACAACAATAGCTACCGAGTCCTTATTATAACATGTATAAATGGTCACAAGCCAGTGATTTTACAGTTGCGAGCGGACAAGATGTTGATTGGGCTATCAGCTATTAAGTATGTTGACCAAATACCTCATACTTTTTTAGTTTAGTGACATCTTTGGAACTGTATACTTTATTTTGATACACCCTGTATTTTATGACCCAAAGGACCTCAAAACCAGTGATAACTCAATTTTGTCAAAATTGGACTTACGTACTTTGCGCTCAGGTCTTCATACGATTTTAATACACGTATGAGAAAGCAATCGGAAAATGTTACTATATTAGATAAAATATTACAGCAAGTACTGAATTCAACATAAACAGAGTACATTCGTATACTGTACAAGTAACATGTCATCTCCATAGGGCGTATATTTATTTATACAAAATCACACTGTTTATTTCAAATCTAACAAATAATAGGCTAATTAAGTGGAGGTTGGCTGATGTATGATGACATTCGATTTACGGTTTGTCATTATATTAGTGGAGTGCCAAGTATGTAATGGGTGATGACCCGGAGGATGACATAGGATTTACAACGTAGTGTCGTATAGGTCATGTCATACGTAGGGGTATTAAATACTGGTATGTGTTTTTTGAACTTGAGCTTGTGTGATTATACCTTTGGAACCCAAAATGGGGTAATAAAATCTTAAATACGCAGTCTACCATGTCTACGGTACGGATAATGGTATTATAGTAGGCATTGTTGACTATATAGTAGTTTAGATATTGTATGCATTATGTAAAATACAATTAAGATACAATTTGAAATAAAAGATACAGTTTAATAGAACCTCGTACTAAAATGTTTGCGAAATGAGTAAACAGAGCAGTAAATATACTTTTGACAAGGTAATAAATGATCATGGTGATTTATAGGCTGCGAAATGATATCACGAGATATTTGAAAGCGGATATGATCATCTTACCTATATACATATCTTCGTTGAAGAAATTCATGTGCTTGTTTGATAGCATGTAGAAGTACGTCATTTTTAAAAAACATGAACAATGATGGCGCTATATATGTTAAACCGTGCCGTGTTTTCATCTTTACAAGGGGTATAATTGTATAATGGCATTAAAACATCAGAAAAGGAGTAACAAATAACAACGAAATTTTCAAACAATTTTTTATCATGAAATATTAGGAAGAACTTATATTATTTGGCTAAAATTAAATTTGAAATATATATAAATAGCGCCCTCAATTTGCCCCAAATATACAATTATAAAAGAAAAAAAAACCTCAAAAAGCAGAAAAAGCTGAATAAGTTGGAAACGAAACGAAAATCTATGTTAAAAGAGCTAGAAATATAATTATGTACATATTAGTGTGATAGTTGTTGGTGTTTTCCAGGTCTAGAATTGAACATTTTTTGATGTTTTGTAATAAATGATCACATCAAACAACTCTGGGCGTCTCTAGAGGACCCTTGTCCCCAAATTATTGATTTGATAAGATTTCGCAGTCATGCAATATGTTTCCTTAAAGTAATACGGTAGGTCAATTATTATTATTATTATTATTATTATTATTATTATTATTATTATTATTATTATTATTATTATTATTATTATTATTATTATTATTATTATGATTAGAACATCGTTGTGATTAAGTAAAATTGTCAGAACGCTTCACCCCGGGCTTCACCTATCTATCCAAATGGCTAGTTCGCCTGTGATGAGCAATACTAGTATCTAATATTTTAAATTCTACTCGTTAGCATGGTTAGCTGCTTTTTATTTAGAAAAAAACCCAAACAAACAAACAAAACACACACGCACAAAAAAAGCAAACAAACAAAAAACCACAAAAAAAACAAAACAAAAACAAAACAAAAAAACAACAACCAATAACCAAACAACAACTTACGTAGTAAATTAAATTCTTTCGTACTGATTTGATAACTTGAGCAATATTGAGGATCACTCCCTGGACATGTTGAGGAGCATAGTGGGTAGTATTCACCAAAGACATGAAAGATGGCGCTACACTTGTCCCAGTTCATTGCAGTCTTGCTTCAGTTGATTAAACGAGAGTCCTGTAATTATATTATGTAAGGGACATTTGGCATTATTACATCATAACGGGATAGCTCTATTTTGTGGTTAATTTGAGGATGCTCAATTCGAATATGTTGCCTGCCAAGATCACGAAGGCCGCTATTATATGACAATACATGCATTCTAATTTCGTAGTAATATGAGATATATCCTACTTATATCTTTGATCCCGTAACATGGTAACTATTCCTTTTGATGAGATATAATGTTCACATTTTGATTAGGTATATTATCACTTTAAAACGATAATCGTTTCAAAATGAATAGTTTCCGTTTTATTTTAACAAGCAACTATTCAAATTGACCAGATCTCCAATTCCTTATTTGTCAAGATTACCCTTTTATTTTGACAAGATTTTATTAAGTCCCCTCTGTCTAGACAAACTACAAATTTTTTTTTTTGGTCAGTTTTGACAAGACAAACTACCCAATTGATCAGTTGGGTTATTTTTGACAAGAATCTATTCATGTTTTTAAATAACATGGCAATCTTATCCGATATCCGATGTTGAAGGAAAATATGTTATGTCCCCATCTGAATAGTTCCCCTGTCAAATTTGACAAGATCCTTTTCAAAAATGTGAAGATCGTTCAAAGAGTGTGCATACAGGAGTCAAAATTAAACATGCTCCTAATTCACTCAAAAACATGTCAAATTATTCGTCTGGTCCTAATGACCACAACAGAGATATAAGAGTGCGTCCCGGGAGTGCGTGTAGTAAACTGTCTCGGTTCGACGTTCCAGGGGCGTAGCAAGCGGAGGGACAGAGTGGACGAATCCATGGGCCCCGAGGGTTCAGGGGACCCCAAGCAAAAGACAAAATGGAATATGCGCTGATTATGGAGATGCTAAAAGTACCAGGGCTCAATTTATTTACCTGGGCCAGGCCAAGATTTGGAGGCCCAACTCGCCGTGAGGAAGGCATGTGCACTCAAGAGGCCAAGTTTGGTTTACAAATTGGGGGCCTACTATAAGATCGAAAGTGGTGGCAGAAGCATTGCAAATTGAGGGGATAAACATATTATGTTCCGATCTTGCTAGGACACTTTCGCGACATAAATTTTTAATTTCAGACCATTTTAGCCCAAAATGAAGGTGAATTTTGGTATGTGAAGGACTAGTAGTATGATATGTGCGAAGCTCGCAAAATTTTGCAATTTTACCATATTTTGGTGCAAAACATGGTGTGGTCGGGGCTAAGAGGAACATGCACAGGACAGTATTGGGGGTCCCTCTGGCCCAATGGTAAATTCGGCCCTGCTAAAAGGGCCCCGCACAGCACTGTTTCTTGTCCATGGGCCCCGAGGCTCTTGTTACGCACCTGCGTGGTTCCATCCTTGGAAGAAAATGAGTTATCACAACCGTAACCCCTACCTACCAGCAAGATAGTTATAATGCTCCTGGAGCACTGTGTGTTGACGATACTAAATTAATCTACAGACTTCTCTTCTCCATCGAGACTGTTTGATTTAGTTGAAAAAGTCCCTTTCAAATATTTTTCAAACCATGTGCGGTGACTTGGTGGTGTCAATTATGATATAGCCCCGCCCATTGGCAATTCAAATATGGTAAGTACATATTGGATGACCCAATTCTCAGTGTCCTTTTGCGCGCGCGGTTAGTTGTTATAGACTATCGATGAAGCGTCGCTTGCTGAGAGATGCATCGATTGCTCACTCTATGTGTAGCCGCTTACACAAACGGAAGGCAGTAAAAGCATGGACGTGCTAATAGAAAACCCGGCTGACCCAGGATCGGTAAAAGAGAACTTCCCATAAACTAACAGGTAATGGAAGGGAAATATCTACAGAATCCAAGGGTCCTTGAGTGGATTAATAATGGTATAGTCTACATTACCAGTCGTTATCCACGGGCCCGCGTGAGGGTCCATGCAGGTAGCACCTGTGCATCAGTTTGTACATGTAGTTACCACAGTAGTTATACATGTATTACCAAGATACTCAGCTCAACAAGTCCAAGGTCAATTTACATGTTGCACAGGGGTTAAAATAATTGCTCCGATTTTCGTAACATTGAGAAACATACCAGTAGTTCCTCTAGCTCAAGGGCTTCAGGAAAAAATTGTTTGCACTATCTGCGATGTGATGGTCAAAAGATTGACAATACTTAGAGACTGAGGCCAGAGTTCAACTATTGCGCCGAAACCTCTAAGCTATACGAATAATTGACCTCATTTGTACAAAAACTGGATCAACTTTGATTTTGACCTGGCACAACCGACAATTGAGCGCAAAGGCTGGTCCTATGATTAGCACAAGTCATTTAGCGACTATTTCGAGGGTTAACCTAATATGATTGTATGTACTGTGAATGGCCCGGTTGAATGGACTTTGAATTGGTCGAATACACAACCTCATACTACACAACTTAAGGTCAACTTTGGAGCTATGAATGCTCCTGAACTATGCCATTAGGGAAAGACCATTAGTGATGTTTGTTCATCTAATGACTGCCGCCAACCGACACCAAGCTTCGCCGGAAACATTATCATCCGCTGGTAAAACGTCTTCCGTGCTGGCTTATATTCTCTAGCAAAAAGCGTAGGTGTTGCAAGTGTTTATAATACCTTAAGGGTAACACAGCCAATGTCGACGTCAGGAAGATACATATTTCTTAATTTCCACTGGGAACCTTATTTACTTCTAATCAAATCAATTACAATTAAAATATTATTATTGGATTAAAGCCGCCCACTTCGGCAGACTTTAAATTTGCATCAGACAATAGAATAATATTATATAATATTAATACCATTCACCAGTTCCTTTGTTAGTTAAGATACCTATAGATACCGCGAATGTTGACGTTAGATAAGTTTGGCCACAAAAACCAGTTTGATTAATAATTGTTATGCCTGGGGTCAATTAATAATGCATATTGTCTGAAGACAATTTTCATACAGAATTATGTAGGTTGTAAGATTTTACAAAGTTCCATCATGTTAATCGTAGGAAATTCAAGTTTTCAATCATTTGATTCCAAATAATTATTGAATATTTGCTTGAGAGTTCAACAATATACTATTGGCCTTTTGTCTACAGAACCCGGCACAGACGGTTATTGGTATTAAGGTATTGAATCTTGTCCATATTAGGCCATTTTCCCGAGGGGTTAGACTCAAAGTCTAGAGCGGGGGTAGAGAAGACAATGATCCATAAAGGTTACAGACTCATTTGGCCCGACACCGTGTCTATTTTAAAAACAAAAAAGTGTTCACAAATGATTTAAGGGCAAAGTGGAATCGAATAGGAATTTAGATTTTGTTTTTAATAGCAATGAATTAATACTATCTATTAATATTATCAGTCATACGCTTTGGCACGTTTTAGAAAGTTAAATTCTTTCCAAATATTTGCCATCACTGACCAAATGTGTTTTTAATTGACAATTTTCATAAGCATAAATATTAAAGCTTCAATTTCTCTGCAATATTATAATGTATATTACCAGCAATAAAAAAATTCAAAAACAATGCTGTTCAGTAATATTCCTTGTATTTCACTTGTGTCATATTTTATACCGAGGGCACTCGTAAGCAGAAAAGTTTTCAATTTTGGCATAATTATGTAGAAACATAAAAGCTTATGATGTATAAAGGCGATCGGGGAACCGGAAAGACGACAGTAGTTCCCACCCTTTCTGCGGATCTTATTACTTACGAATGTTCCCTTTTATTTACTGTCTCATTGTACGGTGCGGTATGTGGAATGTTTAGATGAAGAAGACAATACTTTATAAGCATGGTGTCAGCAAAGTATAACTATTATTAAAGTCCACAAACATTATTTTTTATAAATCAAAGTTGAGTGCGGAATGACCGCTAAGTATTAGATAAAGGATGAGAAACAGATCATTATCAGAAATAATCGATCATCAGACATCATCAGACATTTGTCATGGTTTCAACTTAACAGAAATGCATATACATGTATTTACATTATGTGGTGTCAGAATCATGACAAACCAAGCCACTCCAGCACAGCCTCTACTCCAAAAGTAGTCGAAAGTGCTCAACCACTATAAATAGTGGGGGCGTAATAATTATAACAAGTATTATTTTTCAGGTGACTAACTTGGGAATTAAAAGTGCTCAAACCCATTATAGGTGAGCGTAGAAACAAATTCAAAATTCCTCTGGAAAAGGCAACCGTTACTAATAGTTTCACGGCATACCCTCACTTACGATCATTGGGTATACCGATCATCAGACGGATAATTTATCATGGTTTCAACTTAACAGAAATGCATATATACATTAAGTGGTGTCAGAATCATGACAAACCAAGCCACTTCTAGCACAGCCTCTACTCCAAAAGTAGTCGAAAGTGCTCAACCACTATAAATAGTGGGGGCGTAATATAAGAGTGACCCTGTGTGCACCCTTAAAGAGGAAACATCGTTGGTCAGGCCAACTCTGGCTAGGGTCTGGCCAATTGTCAATTACTCCTTTATACTAGGATTTGGGCAGCTGACCTTGTCACATTGTTCTTTTACACTGGTCTGGACCTTTGCGAGTTGGAGCCTTCCATTTTCATGAATTATGTTTGGCCATAAAATGTTGAGTTTGAATAAATCTTTAAAGGCCCATTCAGTGATTTGCTCATCGGTAGGATCGTAAAAACCATCAAGTTTCAGGTTTTGTCATATTACTGTCACAGATGTGCTAACATAACATGCTAGTGGTTAGGTTGAAAGCCGCGTATTAAAGACAATAGAAGACATTTTACACGATTCTGTAATTTCTCTACTTAGGTAGAGAAATTAGCTACATTAATTGTATTTGAATGTAGCTAATTTGAATGTAGCAAATTTCATTTCAATAGAAGACATTTTTCTGTTATTTCTCTACTTACGAGGTAGAGAATTTAGCTACATGTATTTGAATGGGGCTTCAACTTTGTCAATACTGCTGTTTTCTTCGTTTATTGCCAAGTTTTTCATTTAAAAAATAACTAATAACAATTTGAATGACTTAACCTTCACTTTTTATACTTTCTGGCAATTGATGAACAATTTTAATTTAGATACACTTACGTTGGGATCACGGAATAGGCCTTTAACCCCGGGGGGGAGGGGGTTCTTCGAAATATTTTGTACGGGGGTGTGCCACGCAGACTTTCGGATGCTGACTTTCTCTATACCTACTTTTTGCTGTTTTTGCAAATTTCAAGAAAAAGCACCCAAAAAGCACCCAAATTTGCCATAATTGGGCGCTTTAATGGCATTTTTGCCCAAATGCGCCCAATTGGACGCATTGGTATCCACTGAAAACCCACCCATCGATATACCAAAATCGCTGAAAAGGTACCCCAAAACCGTGGCACATCCCCGTATACCTTCAACCAGGAAGAACCCCCCCCCCCCGGGCCTTTAACCTCGCTCCGTGTATATTACCGGCCAATCGTTTTTTGTTTTTAACCAAGAAAAAAAGCCCACTACTAAAATGCAGTAAACCTTTGACGAGCGCGTATTGTAAGGATACATCGCGTATTTACTGCGTTGCACGCACTTGTCTCTGATTGGCTGCTAAGGCGATATGTTGTTGCTGAGTGGAAATTTATGAACTGTGCGCCGTACGCGTTGTTAGCGCCGAATTTGCAACATCACGGTAGTCGCGCTCGTCAAAGGTTTGCTGCATTTGACTATATGACCGATTCTTTATTTTTTATAATACGGCATACAAAACAAACACAGAGATAAACGGAAAAAGCGATTGATTTAAATATTTGTTTTCCTTGCTCCATTTGTTGCCAAGAAAAATGAAAAAGACCAACAATGTTTAGTGTTTTTCATTTTCTACCACAAGTATGAAAAGCAAGCAAAGAGAAATATGGAAAGCAATTAATGGATGCATTTGTTGTTTCTCGCCCCATTTGCAAGTTAGATACAGAAAAAGTGTGACCAATAACCCGATTGACAAAACAAAAGGGAGCAGTCGCTTACATATGCCCTTCTTTGATCACCCATTGATACACATGTCCCGAGTTTCAGCGACAAGACGCTATTGGTGCACTAACCAATCAGACGTTCGCATTCAAGCAAAACTGGGTAAGAAATCCAATCTATATAAGTGCCGTTAAAGTTGAAGTAAATGTTCAAACTTCTTTCACCAAATGTGGATTGCTGTATACAGTAGCAACCAAGGAGGATTGATATAACGTGGAGAAGCAATAGATTATGTAACGCATTGTTCCTTTGTGCCGATTTGATCTGCCGACAAGCTATTCATCGAGAGGTACCTTTTGTTCAGGACAAAATGGTTCCGCCATTAAATCGGTATTGTAACTGACCTGATAGTGTATTAACGCTTTACAAGACAGGCTACTGTCAATAAGTGATCAAAAGACCTTGACCTACCTTGACCTATGCCGTTCACTCCAACATGGGGTTGAGTGGTGGCATCTGTTTCACGATGGTCCTCCATTTCTGTCTGTTTATGGATTGGTGACTAGCCTCCACCACAGACTTCAGGTTTAATTTGGTGCAGCCAGTCTTGATGCAATCTAGCCATCGTATTGGTGGTCTACCTCTAGGTCTGTCCCCATGGATCAGAAGTTTGGGGTAACGTGATGGTGTCATTCTTTGGACGTGTCGCAGAGTCTTTGTTGAGTTACCCTATCAACCACAGATTGCTCGATACCTAGGCGTTTCCTGATTACTGTGTTACGGATTGTGTTCAGTCTTGTGACACCCAGTATCTTCTTTAAACACATCATCTCAAAGACGAGGAGTCTGTCCTCATCGACTTTCTTCAGTGTCCAGATCTCAGTTCCGAAGAGCAATATTGAAAGGACAAGGACTTTGTATAGCTCTGTCTTGGTATGTGTTTGGATGTATTTGGAATTCCATATGTTTTGAAGTTTCTGAACGGCCCCTATTGCTTTCCCTATTCTGAGTTTTATGTCATCTGTGCAGGATCCCTGTTGGCTGATTGTTCCTCCCAGGTAGGTGAACTTTTCAACCTGGACAAGTTGTTTCTCATCTATATTGATGTTGATTTGCTTTGGTACTCTGCTGATGACCTGGACGTCAGTTTTGGCTATGTTGATTTTTAATCAGAATATTGAACTGCTGTCGTGAACAAGATTGACAAGTGTTTGGAGGTCTTTTTCCTTCTCCGCAATAAGTACAATATCATCAGCAAAGTAATCCCTTTGTTGCTTTCGTGAAGGGCGTATTGCATTACTAGTTCTAGCAATATGTTAAATAGTTGTGGAGATATTACGCAGCCTTGACGCACTCCTACCAGTGTCTTGAACCAATCTGTTAAGATCGCCATTTACTCTTACCGCACTTGTGGATTTCTGAGAGAGAGATGGGCGGATCGAGATGGAGGGGGGAGGAGGAAGAAAAAAAGAAAAAAGAAAGAAAGAGGAGAAGAAGGACAGAGAGGGAGAAGGAGTGCAAGGAAGCGATAAGCCCCTAAAAAGTAGGCATATGAAAGAATAAGTGCAGAGAAAGGAAATGAAAAGAATGAATAAAGAAAATAATGATTATTATTATAGAAACTAAATACATAACGACACTAGGCAGCCATTCAATGATGCCAAAAACCTATATGTGTTACGTAAATAAAACGCTAAGTCAGATGTATTTTACACCTGCCAAATACAAGTCACCCAATTTCGAAAACTGGACGTTGAATGTACACAAAAACCGTGCAGTGCGTTGGTAGCAACCATAACCAGAGCTGATGTGCCTCAGGAGCTCCGATTATCGTTTGGGTTATTTGTGGTTTATAGTAGAATGATAGCCACACTGTTTGATTCTGTTGTTCCCATATAACCTTTGGTTCCAGATGGCCTCCGTTGATAACTGTTGACCTTGGTTGATATTAATTAGTTAAATATTTTAATGGATAAATGAATGAACAAATGTTTTATGTACTGAAATGACTACTGGGCCCCAGTATCAACAAAAACATTAAGGCTTCAAAGGTCGAAATACTTCCAAAGCTGGAATCCAATGTAAATATTGCTCAGGTGTACCTGAACGAAAAATGGTTTTGATTGTGAGTACATATGTAAAACCGATAGAAAACGGTAAAATTCGGGAACTAAATCAAAGTGTAATAAATAAGTCGTGAAACTTACTGAAACTAAGGACATACGGAAAATTATTGTCTTTGTATGTATTTACTAATTTGCCCCCCCCCCAATCTTACCAGATATAAAAGTTTGTAAAAATACAACATTATACATGTTATATGACGCGATACTTAAGAAAGTGTTTCAACTATTTTATTATTTTCACAATTTCATTTGTAAACAAATTGTTTTTAATTACTTTGCATCTTTTAAATTACTTGTATATAGTTTTATCATGTCTTTTAAGGGATCGGATAGCAACGTTTGCACAGTATTTTTTGTGGGGCATGAGAGCACATCAGCCATATCGAATTGCATTCTGCATGCGAGGAATGTCCTTCTGAAATCAAATAATTTTGAATTTCTGAAATTCGCCAGGTTAAATATGTTAAATATACACAAAGACCACAGATGGAAATTGTGCTTTCACCAGTGGGATCATCAGTTGATTGCCACCTGTCTTGGAGAGTTTCGGCCCTCTTATAATCAAGACTCCCTCGAGGTGGGAGCCGGCATTGAAAACACCACCTCCCGCTGGTGAGCTATTAATCAAACTAAAACTATGCTTGCAGCATCTGCTGCTAAATAAATAATCTGCTTCTCAGAAAATGAAACAGGAACAGGCCAGCCAACCAAAATAGGAGATCAAGCACCAGTTAGCACCCATACTATGTCAGCTTGACACAGCAAGACGCTTTGCCCATGTGGGGATACGCCATCACCGTCAAAAGGGGGATCTGTGTATATGTACCCCCAGATGACCAAACTAGTCTGTAGTAAGCGGACAGGGTCCGGCGCCTCTAACCATGCAGCTGGAATCACTTAACCCTAGCTAACTGGAGTTGATATGAAGGAATGAGCCCGGGGAATGAGCACAGTAAAAGATATGGCTAGCTGGCCTGCCTAGTCTGGCTGAGGATACTGATGATGTAGGCCTACTTCACTTTCAGATTATCTACTCCTCTGAATGTACTTGGACCACACCCATGACGATCATGATTCTGCAACCTCTGATGCTGCCCTGCTAACTGACATTAGCTCTCTTCTGTTGAAGCCTAGATCTGGTAGCCACTTCTGCAAAGAGTGTGCAACAAAACACGGCAGCCGACTTCGAAGGGGTAGCAAGAAGCCTTCCAACCTGTATCCTGGCATTCTGCTCTCAATTCTGCATACTTGGTCAATTTTCTCTCATGAGCTTCATCAATGTTGTCTTCCCATGAGACAGTCAGCTCTCCAATGATCAATTCTTTTCCAGCCCTGACCATATGACGATATCTGGACGCAGTGCGGTGATTAATATCTCTCTTGGAAATCCTCCTTTGCCATCTAGATCAGCCCTAATGCACCAGTGGTTTGCTGAAGAAAGGATGCTCGATCTTGAACTGGAACTATATGGCCTGGACTGAGAGCCCTCCTTCAAAAGTGATATGTAGCGCTTGGTGTTGGTTGGAGCTGGAGCTTGTGAAACATTGTTTCGATCAGCTTGCAGCTTGACTGCCTCCACTATCACTCCGAGGACGTTATTATGCCTCCAGGTGTACATACCACTCGCAAGAGTAGGTGTACATGCACTCAGAATATGCAGCAAAGTACCTTTCTTTCCACACGCATTGCAACAATCCGTCTTATCCTCATTCCAGACGCTCAGGTTGGCTGGTGTTGGTAATAGATCATATGTTGACCTGTACAGAAATGAGATTCCATCTGCCAAAGCACGCTCCAAGACATGTTACGTTGTTCAACATTCTCCTACCGTGTCCAAGCGCCTTGCTTAGCTTGACCTACTGCTGTAGCCAGTCTCTTCTCCTCTTCTGCCTCTCTTATCTCCTGCGAAACCAGCTTGCGATGTTTCTTGTCTGAAGAAGACAACCACCATTTGTGTGTAGTCCAACCAAGCCCCTGACGGCCTAGCTGGGTAGCGCCAACCATCTCCTTGTGCTTCAGTCTTGACTCTGCCTCCTCAACTGCCAAGTTCGCTGTCCACTTTCTCCTGACCTAACATCTGGCTGGGTGGTCTTGATCACCGGGTCCTTTGAGTCTCTCAGGGTCATAAATGATCTTGCCTTGGCCACCTTGAACTCTTCAACAAGAGATCGCACTGGAAAAGTCAACTTAGTCCGGCTGCTATGGATTGCGATGTTTGTTAATTATTAAAAATTTATATTTGTTAAATTCTTGATATTCAACAGTCCTCGAAGTAAACTTTATAAATCTAATGATACAAGTGTATGTAGCTGGGAGGAAAAGCCGACCAATTGAAAATGTTGACCTTTTGTATTCATTTTTTTCTCAAAACACCTAAACATTTTGATCTGATTTTCTTGAAGATTTAGTCTTAGGTCATGTAGGTTAGACCTGGAAATAGACATTCATTCCCATGCCAACGTCTACGTTGCTGACCCTGTGATGTTTAGTGCTAACGTCAGCATTTACATATTGTTTGTTTTCATTAATTTATTTCCTTTGGATAAGTGTTCATAATACAATTGCTCCTTCGGTCTATAAAACTACAGATAATGCACATCTCTTTGAGAGCATATATTCAATTGTCCAGTTTGTAAGGCAAATACCGAGCTATGCGGCCTTCAAAAAGTCGCAACCTAAAAAGCATTATATGAATCTATTCGGCCGTTAGAACATTGAACTCGTATTCTCATCAACGATCGGAGGATTACTTCGTATGATGTACATTATATATCAGTAGCAATAACTGGGTCACCGCTAGAAGAGTCACTTATTGGCCGAGTAGTTAAGGTCCGATTCAGTCAGACAGTCGCCAGACACACTACTTCACCTGAACTGAGAACGCTCAAGAATCTTGATTAAATATGTTAAATGTAAGCTCAGTTTCAAATGGCTTCTTGTGTTATGTGGTGTGATTCTTTTTTATATGGTGTGACATCCCGAAGCCTGCCTTGGTGTTAGGAGACGATGGGACGTAGATCGTCCCATTTGTCGGTTGTATATTAAATTAGAAGCATTTTAACTGTGTGAGGTAATCGAATAAGATGAAGGTTCTTTTCGTTATTTGCTCATTTGCGCGCGAAATATTATACTAATCTTTATTACAATTTGTTGAAATAACTACGCCTTAATCGATGCAGCCGTATTCATGTAGCAACTTCCCTGCACCCTATAAATCACTTAAATGTACTTTTTCTAAAAATGGACTCTATGCCACATTTTAGACCACCAAATCACTCAGAATATAAAACTATATATACTAAGTAGTTACTTTAATATTTTACTAAAGCAACGTGGATAGTCGCTAAGTTGTTCAAACTTTTCTCCAAAAACAGTCATGTCGAATATTTGAGCCTCGTTTTTTAATCTTACGTGTACATATCTCAAAATTAAACCTGATATTAAGTAGGCTATATTGTTCTCTTCACTGTCATTTTAAGTGTGGTGTACTAGAATCGGATGAAGGTTTTTTCTCTTTATTCGTTCCTCTGCACGCGTATTGTGCAGTCTTCATTACAATTTGTCAGAATAGCTGTGCCTAAATCAATTCAGCCGTATTCATGTAGCAACTTCCCATCACGTTATAAATCGCTTACTTTCACAACACGTAATGGCTAATCACTCGATGTCACTCAATGTCTAAAACAACTGTGTTCAGTGACAAACCAACGGATAGCCGACATTGGGATTAAGAGAGACAAAGTGCACCTTGCACTAGTTGAACTTCGGAACAAAAATCTCATCAGTTCCAAAGGCAATGTTTAGTGCTCTACATATTGTAGAAATAAAATTGCACAGGTAACCCCAAGTTGAGATTTGATATCCAATCGTCAGAGGTCATTTCAAAATAATGATCAAGATGATTGTACACCCGTGTTGTGAGATCAAAGAAACCTGCTCTCCGTAAGAGATAACCATATTGGTGCAATGAAGCAGCTGTGTGAAATGTAGATGTTGCCAACTTGCCAATAATTGGGTAGTTTAATTACTGTGTCTCAACTAGTAACCCTGGTTGGACTAAGATAGTTAGAAGTTCTAACCCTGCAAATGTTGCTTTAACCCCGTCCTACTGCACCGCCACATTTTGTAACACAAACTACGAAGAGGAGGGGGGGGGGTCGTTGCATCCCCAGCTATCCCCGGTACCAATTTGTATGGCGCTCTCCTACTCAGTAATACCAAAGTAAGTACAAATATTCCCCAAATAATATCGCTATGACGTCATAATGTGAGGAAGTCCTTGCGAAATTGGGAAATTCTTGCTATTGCAATAGTCATCGAATTTCATCGGATTTCTTCATAAATATGAAAGGATATACTATTTCAACCTAACTACCAAGTAAAACGTTGATATCGCTTGGAATAAGTTATAAGAGCAGAAACTGTACTCGGAAACCCCACCAACCATGGTCATATTTGATGGTCGGTCCTATTCCCAGGTATAAGGTGCTGGGGTAAAAAAAATTTCCCTAAATGCAAAAGATGGTTCTACGATTGGCTCAAGTCGTTTGGTCTAAACTCGCACGTTTTTCTTATGCAGGATGAAAACTCTTACTGGGGTGGTACAACGACCTTCTTGGTAGTTGGGCTAAAACTAGGAAGCAGGTATATTGTTACCAAGGAGAACCTAAGTAACTGAAAAAAATGGAACTGTATTTATATAGAAAGTGGAAAATGAAACCATTTATATATGTGTTATAATAAACATGATAAAGTACTGAATGCAGATATGCATACCAAAAAAAAAAAGAATATGTAATTTTGTCGTACAATTTTGCAATAGCATTAGCTCATAAGCTAACGTGATGAACATCTGTAAAGGCACACGACAAGTTCTACGTACATCGATATTAAAAGCATTCCCTGATAGTAAATGTCTATGGCAATGCGTACAAATTATGTTCAGTTTCAAATCAACTGAAAGCAGACATTGGGATAGAGACAAAGTGCACCTTTTAGCCTAGTTGAACTTCTGAACATAAACCGTATTATTTACAAAGAAAAAGTTTAATGCTTTACATTAACCCTAACCCCCTCAGGGCTTTTTCGCAACGGGAAGGGAAAGAAGGAAGGAATAAAGAGAGAAAACAAAAAAGTTCGCAACGGGAAGGGAAAGAAGGAAGGAATAAAGAGAGAAAGAAAGAAAGAAGTTGTTTGCTCTGGGTGGGATTCGAACCAGAGACACCTCGCATGCCAAGCACTGGGTCGGCGACACCTTGCCACGGGTCTTGGGCTTCGCTTGCCAGCGAAACCGTGCCTATATATCACTTAGGGCGATTGCGTCATCACACCACGTGGGATGCACGCACGAACAGCGCATATATCAAGTAGTATTTTGTAGTACGTGGTCCTGTTAGGGTTAAGAAGTAAAATTGTTAGGTAACCTCAAATTGAGATATGATACCCAATCGTGAGTGGTCTTTTTCTATGATGTATACACCCGTGTTGAGATCAAAGAACTCTGTCGTGCCTAAGAGATCGGTATATTGGTATAGCACTATCGAAACAGAAAAATACAATGAAGCAGCTGCGCAAAATGTAGATGTTGCCGACTTACCAAAAATTGGGTTGTTTAATTGCTGTCTATCACTACTCAAAAATAACTAGCAGCCCTGGTCGGACAAGGGTTTTTAAAACCCTGGGAATTGCCGAATCCTACAATTATTATAAGGGATGTTATTGATCGTGATGCATTCACATTGGACTTCAGTTCTTTAGTGTATTCGCGTACTATCTTGGACTACCATCTTGGACATTTTGAAAGAAAATTATTCAATGATTCAATAATTCATAGAAATCCCCATTGATCAACATATAAAATACATAATGTCTATTTATAGATTTTGGAAATCCCCAGATTTTTCCAGAATGTTCATTGAATTGCATCATGTATGGAAAATCACTGTGACTATAATACGGTGAATGTGACAGAATGAGCTATTAAAGAAAAGCAAGAGATTTTCTGGGCAGATTTTCATGAAGTGAACTGTAATCTATGCCACAAATGAAATGCGCGTCTTTACGCCCAAACGACTTTAGCACCGGGGGTAGCACCGACAAGCAAAGATGCCTATATTAGGGGGAGGGGAGTTGGTGATGCCCACCAAAGGTTTCTACAGTAAAGTCCATGATTTTCATTTCACTCTTGTAATATTATTTCAAGACATATTGACTTTTTAATTTTTGGTTAGTATGAAACAATCATTTCCTTTTATATTTAGGAAAGTTCGGTGAAAATCGCATGTTTGTAAAATTTTTAGCCAAAAATCAATTTTGCCTAGATACTTTTGTACATTGCCTTACATTACAGGCGCTTACATTATGGCGTCATAGCGATATTATATGGGGAATGTTTGTACTTATTTTGGTATCACTGGATAGAGGAGACCCATAGCTATACATTAGTTCCAAATATATATGATTGAAAATTAGGGGGTTGCAACCCCCTCCCCTTCGACGTTCGTGTTACAAAATATGGCTCAGAAGTTCTAGGGTTATTGTCCGCTTGTAACAAGCTGAGTCCTATTAACGGACATCCATAGAAATGTCTTTCTTATTAAAATGTTTAAACAATTACAAGCTTGAACCATTCAAGAATTGGACCAATGAAATAAAGGTAACAAATGAACAAAAGAAAAGAAAAGATTTATCACTGAATTTGCTTTCTTCCTTATAAATTAATGTAGAATGAACAACATGTTTACACATGTGCACCTTTGGCTTATGCATGATTTGATTAATGACTACTAGTATATTTCTCACTGAAACATTGTCCATGTGTGAAACCTAAATCACGAGCACCTTAACCTAAGTCATTTGATTCAAACCAGAAACATTTCTTTATGATTAATTTGTTTTTGAGTGAATCAAAAAGGGAAGGGCATATGTAGCAAAATGCAACGTTTTTGGCTTAAAATTTCATAAATGGCTGAATTTCTCAGTGAAGATGATAAATGGTCTTTCAGTGTTTGTTCCAAACTTTCAAATAAGAGGAATGTTTTATTGGTTTTTGGTTTATACAAAAATGTCTTAGGGGGTACTTAGTTGTATATATGTATATACTTAGGTGTATATATGTGCGCGCGGGTGGGTGTGGGGGTGGGGGGGGTGGGGGTGTGTGTGGGGGTGTGTGGGGGTGTTTTATGATAAACATGATCAAGTACTGAATGCAGATAGGCATATCTTGAAATAGATTACTGAGATTTATCTTACACGAATGAATTATTGTAAGGAACAATTTTTCAATTGCATTAGCTCATCAGCTAACGTGATAAACGTCTGCAAAGACGCGTGACAAAAATATGATAAAATATTGGCCCGGGGCCTCAACAAAATCGACCTAATTTTTTTGACCCGATCTAATTTAAAGTCATAACATTATTTATGACTCTCAGATATTTAAATGCATATATCATGGCAAATTTAATCGGGTAATTTTATGTGACAAACCTGTACTATTACTCTTACTACTGCTCCTATTCCTACAGTTCCTCCTGCTCCACCCCTCCTACTAGTAGCATTAGGTAAAACTGATAAATAAAAAAAAAATAGTTATAAAAATTGGATGAAGGGCAAGGGTAGTTCAAGTAAGTAGTACCAGTGCGGATTATACCAGTGGAGCCGAAGGTTCTGTGTCTCCGAGACACAATGTTAAAGCAGATGTCAAAGTAAGGTAACACAATTTTTACATTTTGCTACAAATTGCTTTATCATTTTAAGATTACGATGGCACCCTGGCACGAACTCAATAATGCCTTTGGTTACCTCACAGACAAATCTTTGCAGACTGTCTCATGAGCGAGCAGCTAAATATTCTTCAGGGCAATTTGTAATATGTCTTAGATGCTATCATATTATTACAACACATATTGGCTATGATGTCTTAGGAAATGCTTTGTAAGAAAATCAGTTCTGGGCGTCCCGTTGTCGAGCCAACATTACATACTTCTGTTCACCATGAATGTGAATTAATGTTACTGCTACATTAATGTTCTAAATATTTCGTCATGTGGAAAACCAAGTCAGTGGCCTGGGTTGTGATGTTAAGTCTTGAGTTGGTTAACACACAGCAATGGAAACACATTCAGCAGAGAAAGTAAGAATAATACCACTTCTCCGTGTGTGCTTCTGATATTTCCTCTATTAAAGTCTGTAAAAGCTTAGGTCTAACAAAAAATAAATAGAAGAAATAGAATAAATAATTTTCCACCAAGAACAGGAGACCTTAAAAGGTGGTATGAGTTTGAGCTTTCTGCAGTAATAATCGAGTTACCGAATTTTCAATACAGATGCCGAATCCAAAGATTTTCTTGAAAACCGAAAGAATTCGAAAAATCTGTTTTACGTCTTAATTTTAGTCCTCACCTTCCACAAACCGTAAAATAACCTATACCCCAATTCTTTCCTTAACTATACTTTTTTAGTATATAGAAACCCAATACAAATCAACGTTCCTTTACCCCACACTATATCCCTTGCCCTACCTACATGTAATCCCCAATCAAGAGAATAATTTGGGGAACAATTGATTTCACTTGAAAATATACAATATTTTTAGTGTTATTTTTGTAAATTAAAGATTTAGTACTGGAACTAAAATTTGCAACTCACTTTGCTACATAGCGTCCGCAAACATTGGACTTCACCAGGCATCTGATTGATGATGTTGCGACGTAATCGGATGCCTGGTGAAGTCAGATGCTTTCTGACACAACGTAACAAAGTGAGTTGCAAATTTTAATTCCAGTATTAGAATTAATTTACAAAATAATGTTTTGAACTATTGGATGAATAATCTGCACCAAGATATGCATGAATGTCTTACTAATGTTTTAATTACTTTATTCAGGCTCACTTAAATTGCTTTTGTTATCATTGCTACTTAAATAAAGAGGAACTGTCAAACAAGCTTTTTCTTGCATGTGGGATTTTTTTTTCTTGCTTGCAAGAGCTTTTTCTTGGAATGTCAAAAATAAGTTGAAGCATTAATTTTGTATTTTTATTTTGTATGATTTATAAGGGGCAAACTAAAAGTACTGGAACATGAATTTAAGCAAATTTGAACACTGATGGCGCTCTTTATCTCAAATCTTGCTTGCTTCTTTACAAGGGGTAGGCACTTATGTAATGACATTAAAACATCAGAAAAATGAGTAACAAGTGGCAAGGATATTTTCTAAAAAAGTCATGAAATAAATGGAATAACTCATATTATTGGGCTAAAGTGAACTTAAAATATAAATAGCGACCGTCAATTTGCACACAAATATACAATTGATAAAAATTACCACAAAGGCAGGACAAAATTTATGTTAAATTCTATGTTAAATTTGGCTAAATATGTATGTGTATATAAGTATAATAGCTTTTGGAATTGTTCAAGCCTAGATTTGCAAATTATATCATGTTTTGTTAGAAAAATTAATAAATCAAACAACCGTGTATTACGCTACATTGTGCGGTTGTATGGGAATGAGATGGGTGTCTTGGGTGATTGGGGAATTGTTATACTTATGTATTATTCTGGAAACCTGTATTTTCTCTAAGCCACCGCTAGCTTGATATGTCTATTATTAGGGGCACCCCTAACCTCACCCTACTGCAATTTTTGTTCAATCAACAGGGTGAATCAAGTTTGCAAATCACAACATGACTGTAGTGTCCTTTTTCTTATACCCCTATACTTTAGGCTGTAAAAACACATACAGAGGACATTATGGCATGAAATATTCAGCATTAGGATTTGAGTTTTCTCACCTCCCGATTTTGTCACGAACCGTGGTTATATTTTAAAATTCATAGAAGCCTCACAGACATTATCTTCCTTTTCTGATAAGAAATAATATGCACAATTATTGTTTCGGAATGATATTTCTACTTTTGTAGATCTGAGATGAAGTCTGATGTTTATCTGCAGGCTACAACCAGTACAGGAATCTATTAATTACAGGTGCATAGGGCAGCACATTTTCCACATTTTCCACCTTTTACTCTCGACTGTTACATTTCAATTCCCAAGATCATGATATCTTTTGAACCAGACCTGATTGTTGGTTGATTTCATCAGTGTTGTTAGTTACTATCAATTTTTTTAAATTCAATCACAAGCTTATACAGTTAGCAACCTGGACAACCGATTCTTTAGAAATGCTTAGTCGCGCTAAAAGTCGATCGATACATGTTAAAATCAGCACAATTCAGAGATACACCTTTTTGCTATGAAATTAATTTTCTCGGTCAAATATAAAGCAATATTTTTTTTTCTTCAGTAATGTCAGTTAAAAAACTTGGTGCTTGGATATACATTTTTTTACAAATCCTGGTGTTAAAATTAAGCATCAAATTGTGTCTTTTAGTGTGATATTTTTGATTTTTATAGGCCTTCAGTTCGCCCGCGAGCTTTTTACGGAATTCATTTTTTAGCGTCTCAAACTAATATAGTTTGCTAAAGAAAGATATTTCCCACCTCTGTAGAGCACATCGTGTGGGTCTATATATTATAGTTTTTGTTAGAATTTCCGTTTTTATTTTACCCTTTTTCCCTTCATACTCCGAAAATGTCTAACTCAGTACTTTTATCTCGAGAGCAACCAGCAGAAATAGTCGATATTTCCTTTGTTGTTTATCCAGGTCAATTTTCCATTGAAAGCAAATTGCCCGACCAGCGATTTGGTAGCCCAAATCCCCAATTGAGTGTTCTGGTTAAACATGATCAGTAGGAGCGCTATAGGCCTGGGAATTTCTTTGCTATATTGAAGTTCTAGCAACACTGTAGCCATGCCGGTATTCCTATTAAACCCAGGGATATCGATCCACAATGCTAGTATTAGCCTTAGATTTCACTCGTTGATTTTGAAAAATGGTCAACCGGCAGTAAAAATGGTGAAATGAAAGCTCAAATTCTGACAAAACTATGATATATCGCTCACGGTGATGTGCGTTAGAAAGTTGGGAAAAATCCTTCATTAGCGAACTATCTTACTTTGAAAAGCTAAAAGGTTGATCCAAAAAAGGCTCGCGGGCAGAGTTTAAGCCTATCAAAATCGAAAATCTTACACTAAATGACTAAATTTCACGCCTAAGTTTAACACTAGAATTTGAAAAAAAAATACAGTATCAAGCACTACAATATTTCCTGACATTTACAGAAAAATGAAAATGATTGCTTTTCATTTGGCCGAGAAAATTAATTTTACATCGAAAAGGTGTAACTAAAAATTAAGCTAATTTCAACACCAAATTCGATCATCGTTTGTATTGCCTCATTAAATGACTGAGTGAGCCTTGCCAAACAAAAGAATCGGTTGTCCAGGATGCTAACTGTATATTCACTGTAATAATGAGAATTTCAAGAATATTTGCCTCTTACCAAATTCACTAAGTTCATATGTGCGCATCTCATGTACTATTTGGTTCACACTGTCAACATTGAGAAGTCTTTTAAGGTCAATGGGTCAATACTCTGCATTGTTGATTGCCTGACTGAATTTGACTGCTGCTTGTTTATAGATGTTTCTAATATTAAATATATCATTAAAACAATTAACAAGAACGATTATAACATCAAAAATAAAACATTATCCGATATAATTTTTATGTTAAACAAACTCTAACAAAAACGTCAAACAATGACACCAACTTTATTACATTTATTCCTATTTAAATAGTGACTACACTACACAAGATTGAGAATAATTGTGATATAACCCCACACACACAAACACACGGACAACAGTGATTCTACTATCTTACTCTATTCCATATTAGCGTAAGAAAAAAGCTCTTACGCGTGCAACACTAAAATTCAAGCAAGAAAGTAAAAAGCTCTTGCACAGAGATTTAAAAAATTGAAAGAATTTTCCTGCTATTTCTAAAATGCTTTGACAAGTTTATCATATCTCAGATTATAGCAGCACGTATAACGTATGATCAGCCAAAATTCTTCGTCTTCTATTTTGTCACATGCACGATCAAGACAATTAAATTAGTTGGTACTGCATATTGTCTATTGTCTATAAGTTCTCTTACAAAACTAATTGATGCTATGCCAAAATGAGGACGCAGAGAGGTGATTTCTTAGTACAAATATAAAGAGAAGAAAAAAATTATCCTAAGCCCATGGGGTTGTATTCCAGTCGATCGCCTAGAGCGTATCAATTTCGGCTAAAACATATCTGAGACTACGAATCCAAAAGCCCCGCCTGTTTTAATTGCACGAGAGAACAACAGCACTCCGGCGCCTTACACCGTTCTACTCAACTTCTAGTGCTAGTAGTAGTTAAGATTGGGCCTTGGTGAGGAAAAGATGAGAGAAATAGAGACATAGAGGTTACTAGCGGACGCGACCATCGCAGTATTCCCGGCGTTGCAACTCTTCATTCCTTTCTTATTATTAAAACCAACATTCTATTCACCTGGCGGGCGCGCGGCACTATCCATCGGCATGATGCTGTATTTACCGTGTATTCAGGTCAGGCGCAAAAAGCTTGCCTCTTTTCACAATTGCTAGTTTGATTTTGCCGTACTAGATATACTGATGAGTCGGATGAAAGAAAACAGATTGTAATTTGTACGTCTAGACAGACCTAAAATGTCTTTTTTTAACAAGCGCAAATAATGTCTCGTGCCGGGAATATTAAATTGTAAGCGTCTGAGGATTTTCCTTAAGCTTTTTCTGTCGTTTTCTTTCTTTAGTAATAATTTGCCAACGTGACGAAACCTACTTTGTGCCTTGAAAAGTACCTGTGAGTTAACTGACGGTCACACAGAGTTATATGTAGCTTTTACCTAATACTGTTGGCTTACTTTAGTATTTAAGAATCCACTGTTTAAAGTAGCGAGTCTCCTGCATTTAGTTATCCGCATTTTATAATTGACAAATTACAGGATATCTTTTACAATGTTTTAAAACGCCATCTAGTGTAACCATGCTCTTGTTATCACTGGGTTGTCGGTAATATATAAGAATAATTGAACAGCTTGTGGCCCGATTTTGCATCATTACTTCTTAGATAGATGAAATCTACACTCTTCTAATTTGCATTAGAACAGTTTCAGCTTAACATATTTATGTTTATATATTTAAAAAGATAAACTGCATCGCAATGTCAAAGAAGAGGCGTTGCGGTGAGTGACAAATCATAGCTTAAGTTTGGTTAAGAATTGTTAAGTGGTGGGATGTGATTGGTCCCGCCTCTAATGTATTCATTGCGCGTGGTTAATACACTCCGAGAGGCTGAATCATCACGATCGCTTTAACAAGAGCATAATTCGGAATAATCCTGCATCTAATACGCTTCTGTCATACGATTAACATAACAGGAACGTTTTGTGAGACCGATTAGTCTCAACTCACTGATTTAAACAGTATTTATATGTTTGTATATTAAAGGAAAATGTTTATCCGGTGAATATTTGAGACAAACAACTGAAGATGTTTTAATGCCTGAGAAGAAAAATAAGGAAGAAAATATTCAAGACAAAAATGTTGAAGGTTAGATTATTAGGTAGTGACCGATATCATCACTGCAGTGTATTCTCCAGTTTGCGTGGCTTGGTTCCCCCATCAGATATGAGAGATACCGGCCCTGGGGTGTTTATGCCTCGTTGAAATTCATCAAGTATATATACTGCTAGTTAGCCGGCTCTCTGTGAGATTGTCTGGGCAACCTATTAAGCACTGGATGTAGATTCATTGAAGAAAAAAAGAGAGAGGAAAAAAAAAGACGAGGAAAAAAAGGTGTCGCGCGTGTGTGTGTTGAACATTACCCGTCTTGACTCGGTTGCATTACTGGTCTAAAATGTGAAAGGAACTGGTACAGCGTGTTGCCCTCTCTGGGAGCAATCTGACTACAATGAGAAAATTAAATAGATGGTTTATAATTCATCGCTGATGGTACTTCTGGATAATATTGAAAAGACCAGTGGGATGAGGCTGCTACATACGCCTGTTGAGTGTTAACATTGGTAGATGATAGGATTATTATTCAATGATTGTTGAATGACATCGTCTTTCAAATGTCTCGTTGTTGCTGGCTGCCTCTGCATCGTCATTGTCTACCTGCAAGGAATCACCACTATGCCTAGTCATAGTCATATTATGCATCAATTGTGCTTATTTTCATTCGTGCTTTTGTTTGTTAAAGTCGTTTCAGGTAAGCCCTTTTTGTGATTTCATTTAAAAGTATTTATAGTTAAACACGTGTCTAAGTCAGATCTTGAACTAGATAAGGAAATGATCGATGTATGTCTATGTGGATGTTCTGATCAGCTGTGCTTGGTTTCATCTCTTAAAATGTTAGAATATTTGTTTTTGGTTGTTCATATGTATTTTATTTTCTCGTCCTATTTCACGAGTTTTGATTTATTTAGTAAGTACTGTGTATTCAAACTAAGAAATAACGTCATGCCAATGCATATGATGTCATTATTGTCATAAAATGCTGTTTACATGCTGCTATTTACTGCATTGAGTTAATAATGTGGACATGTTAAATTTGAAAATGTCTATTCAAAGATTATTAATCATTTACTAAGTTATGTCTTTGTTGATTACTAACTAAAATGTCTATTTAAAGGGTCTTGTAACATACTAAACGAATATATAAAATACATGAAATATAGTATAAATCGGCATTTGGCAATAAAATGGTTGTTGAACGCATATTCCAAGAAATGAGTAAGTTTATATTTCCATGGCAACCATGGCAACATACAATGTTTTAAAGTGGACCACTAAATATTTTGAAACTTCCATTCTATGCTAATTAAACGCAGTCTAAATATAACACCCCTATAAATATATATATTCAAAAGATGGTCTTACCATGAATAAATGTTATGTATACAGATATATCCACGAGGATCCGTAATGATACGCATCGTCAAATTGCACTTTTTCTTTGTAATACGCAAAATTAGTCTTACAAAATTTTTTTGATAAATTATCCTTCTTGATCTAATCAGATTGGGTGCTTGAACGTAATCCGCTTTATATGGTAGAGATTTGGTATAAATTATTGTAATATGTCATTCAATCTAAAGAACTTGAATGATGTCCACTGTTTATTTGGAATAGCCGATGAAAGGGATACAAATGAAAGAGTATTTTCCCATTTAACATGTCCACATTATTGCGTAACTCAATGCAGTAAATAGCAGTGTGCAAATAGCATTTTATGACAATAATGACATCATAATGCATTAGCATGACCGTATTTCTTAGTTTGTGTGTATCATTATGTTTAAACAAAGCTGAAGTACTAAAATGGCATCAAGAAATTAAAAACTAACATATGTTATATGCAATATGAAGTTTTATATCAATATCTCGGGCAATATCTGGGTAGATCTACGTTGTTTTTGACATTTCATCGGCTGATGTGGTATGTCTTAGGGCAATTTCATCCAACAACTCGGAAAATAAAACTGCTATAACCCCTATCTGAAAGGCAATTTGTAAATCGCTATTATTTTGCGCTCCATAACTCTTTATATTATTGAGTTGATGAGTTCGTCAATCAACGCTCCACGTGGTCAACGTCAAGGCGCGAAATTAGCCTTAAAACACGTTTCGGTAGTTGAACTTGTAAACCCGCGACAACAAATATTTTCATTTTGGCGTAACGAACGCAATAAATGTCATCTAAGAATAATAAAATTGTTTTTATTAGGGTAAAGTACACCGCGTTTCCTGAGAATGTTTGCAACACCCTTCAGCAGGTAAATTATGTTAACAAACAAAAGTAAAGTGGTATAGCCTAATAAATAAACATATCGATATACATATATTGTCTTAATGATAAGTGTATTACTTTTAAACGCGGTTTAAAGATCATTATTAGTATTGTTATTTTAGCATTGTTATTTTTAATTAAGCATCAAAGTATCTAATTTTGATTGCCTCTAATAATGTTAATGCTTTGACTTTAAACAACTACTTGGGTTAAAAAGGACAAACTCAAGAGCAAAGGGCATGATAAATAATAATAATGATAAGTATATTAGTCCATTTTCATGAAATTACAACCTTAAGGAATTCCCTGACAGCATAATTGATGACGTGTAATAAATCTCGCCGTTAATTTAACCACGTGGGTATACTTAACTAGATAGAAGATCACATTTGTTCACAAACAAGATCCATTTTCCTGATCATGATATTCGCTCATCCGCTGTCAGTGTTTTTGGTGTGTTGAATATAAAATCAGATGTTGTACTAACCAAACTGTAAATAATTGCAATTGTTCAATCAAATGGAAGATTAAAGCGTCTAAAATTGAATATCGGTGTAGCACTTGTAAGTTGTAATGTATACAGTTTAAACGCGTAATCTGCTTACAGAGTTAATTGGGCATATGTTATTACAATACTTACAAGGTGAAATGATGCTGCTTCCTCTGGTTTGGGGTTTAAAATGGTAATGAATAGTTTTGAAAAGTTGCAAAAGACAGACGCTGATTCTCATTTATTTTAAAAATCTTTTGTTCAAGATGATATTGGAATACAGAAACATAATATAATTTACACTGTAGCAATGGTAAACCTCCACCAATTGCACAATGTGTTTATATAATATCACGTTATCATGGTTATTGTACAGGGTGAGTAAAAAGAAGTGCAATAGGGCAAATAATCATTTCCATGAGAACCAAGTTGAACTTTCCCATTCTTGAAAGTTTTTATTATTGCCAGACTCAATAGGCACAAGTGAATTGCAATTGCCGTTCAACTGTTATGAGTTACTGCGTTACCCCATTCCATTTTTGCTACGATGCGCCATGTATTTTGCATGATCTGAAACTTACTTTAACTTAAATCAAGATTGGGTTTTCCCTTTCAAACAAACTTTCTAAGATTACTTTATACCTCACCCGACTCCAACTCCAGTTTTTGTATTCCCAACATGTCAGTATTCTGTAATCCTAGCCACTTTAATTTGCACGTATATCCTTTCGACAGTTGTGTTTATGAAAATAACATCACATAATGTTTCTTCTACTTAGAGTTACAAGACCAGGGACAATAACTTGATAGATCAGATTTTGTCAAAACCACATCAAAGTATTCATCTGAAAAAAAAAATGACTCAGAAAAAGTATAGTTAAGTATGTCTGCGATGTATGGTTCTCGAGTTATAAGCAAACAGATCAAAGGTCGCATTTAGGCCTCCATTGGGGTCAAAACCAAAACAATGCCCCGATTTTTAACCAAGATGGTCTCAAATTATTTGTCTTGCAAAGGCACTTCAATTTTAGAATAGTTTGAACCATCTAGGATTTGCCAAATAAGTCAAGGTCAATTCGGTGCAATGGGTACTTAGGTTAAATGTTGTTCAAACTATACAAAAGCATTTCTCTAGTATTAATGGTATAGAATATGTATAGATTGGTCTATCTGCGACGTATAGTTCTCGAGTTATAAGCAAAAAGGTCAAAGGTCATACCCTTTCACCCGGTTACTTGTGCAACGAGGCATTCTAGATGGTGCAAACTATTCTTTATGTGAATTGGTATCAAAAGTCATACAATTAGAGACCATTTTATGATAATCGGAGCGTTTGGTAAGGTTTTGACCCCTATGGAGCACAAAATGCGACCTTTGATCCTTTTGTTTAGAACTCGAGAACCACGGATCTCATATAGGACAAACCATACTTTTTCTGAATCGTTATGATCTAAGCAATAATTTGGCGTGATTTATATTCTTTGTGGTCAGATTATAATATTAAAACTGATTCTGGACCTTAATTACAAACATTGCACGGGATTTGGCTTGTTTCTTGACTATTTTGAATTTTGACAATTCACCACTCCGTTCTTGAATTATACCAATTTGAAATAGTTTGAAAATTATAACGCCTCATTTTTAATCCATTCTACGGAGGCAAACATAAACAGCATATTGAACAGGCTCAGTGCAATCATTGATTGATTTTTGAATTTGTGGAACGGATTAAAAATGAGGTATTTGAGTAAAATTCTAATATTTCAAGATCGAATCGGTCAATTAAAAAAAAATTAAAAGGTATATACAACTGTTTTAGTGTAAATACATAGAGTATTCGGTTATGTGTGATTCGGGTATTTCATTCTGAATTTTCAAACGTGTCAATAGCTATAAACTAAGATACAATTGTTTAATCTCAAAATGCTTGTGCAGTCATGAGAATTAATTTTGACAGTGTTACTCCACAAGGTCAACTCTTCAGCTGTAAAGGTTACTGTACATTGACTTGAGTAATGAGAGTATTAGGGTTCGTAGCGATTTAATGATAGGTTTGTTTTAATTATTGCACGCATAACCAACTCATTTCCTGTGTTTCTTTAATTAGATGTAATACGGTTAATGGTTAACGAAGACTACTGTCTTAGTCAACCACTTTATAAAATAGCATACATTTATTTTCTAATTTAGAAATGGAAGACATGTTCTTGATGGAAGATGGAAGATATAGTTCAATGAATGTGTCAACCATTGATAAACTGATCGAACTACTTTTCTTGGAAATTTGGATTTTGAATGACAAATTATGTAGCTGATAGTTCAGAATATAACAATAAAAATAGTCATTTGTTTTTCATTTAGTATAGCGTTTACAATTAAAATCAGTAATGTTATTTCTGAGATAAATCAGAAAACACACATCAAATATCCAATTGATGCGTTTGTAAGAGTACAGTAGCTGAGTAGCATAAGCAGACATAATTCGTGTGTCCGTGTACAATTCTAATTAGCTTGTGTGTGGAACCTTGATTAATTTTAATTGGTAGGAAAATGAATTAGTAAGTTTTAATATTCCTAAATTACGAAAACTGTTATATTTCGGAAGCAGGTACGGAGTAAGGGTTCAAAACATTGCGTACACCTTTTATTTCAATTTGATTAAACTGCTCTTTTCAGAGCCACCAAAACTGCTAAAACTAATCCTGGAGCATATATAAAGGCTCTTTTCAGGAATCCAGGGCCTCCTCCGGAGCTTGTTATTACCAGTGTTGTAGTCAAGACCTATATGTCCGAGACCGAGACCGAGACCAAGACCTGCCCGTCCGAGATCGAGACCGAGACCGAGACCAAACCTTCCGAGACCAAGACCACCCCTTCCGAGACCGAGACCTCTAAGTTCCGAGACCAAGACCGAGACCCGAGACCTTGGTTTAATCCCCTGGGATACTCAAGTTTGGTTTGGGTAGGGGTGTGCCGCTGAGAATTTAAAAGGGAACCCATCATTGTACCAACTGTTCAAGAAATTTGGACCTGCAGTTAACACTTTAGTCTTAATTTTTGCAATTTTTTCTCCAAATTTTGGGAAAATGTTGGCGATAGTGGAGGCAAAATTAGGCTAGTGTGTGAAGGGCTGGAAACAACAGTGCGCGAAGCGCGCAAAATTGAGCAATTTTACCATATTTTGGCCAAAAACACACTTGTTTTTCGTGCTGAAAAGAAGATGCACACTGCACAGGGCAACTATTTGTTCATCTATTTTGCTCTTGTGGAGAATGTTCCCCTTGCAAAAGTTAAGTGGGATCCTCACTTCCACCACCTGCCCACCTATGTTTAATCATGAACTGAAATTGGAAGCTCACATCCGAACAAGCTCACTTATGATTCATTTATAACTTTTTATAACCTTATAAAATGATTTCTGTATCTTTATTCTTAACAATTTCTTCAACATTCATTGAAATTTAGGGTAAGGAATAAATAATGAACAAAAACAGAAAATCATATCTTTTTCTTCAGGTCTCGACAGGTCTCGAACAAAAAAACGTTCGAGACCGAGACTTTTGAGGTCCGAGACCGAGACTTTTGAGTTCCGAGACCGAGACCTTGATATCCGAGACCGAGACACTACAAAAAAGGTCTCGAGATGGTCTCGAGACCGAGACCTGGTCTCGAGACCTACAACACTGGTTATTACCATCTGTCTCTCGGCTCCCGTCTGTCATCTAGATCATCATTTTGTGTCGTCCTTTTGATGTCGTCATTTCCATCCTTCCTTCTATCATGCCTCTCATACGTCCGGGAGTACTCAATATGTGACCAGTCCAATTCTTTTTCAAATAACGAACTTTAAAAAAACAGACCAAATATTTGATCATGTGTTTGCCTCTCCACGCATATTTGTGCCGCGTCACGTAATGCAAATCTAAATATAATAATAATTCATTGAACATTTTACTAAATAAAAAAGATATTCAAACCATTTGAGGAAAATATAGGAATTTTAAATGCACTTATGTAGTAACGATACTTGATTGCAGCTTGAGCTCCGCCAGCAATTTGTGTTGGTTTTGGGGACACCCTGTATATTGTACATAGCAAGGCAAAATATCAAATTGAATGCTAACCTATAATCTGAGACCGAATTAAAAAGTCTATTTTACGCGTGACGTTACAGTCAATTAAACTCCTTTGATTGGTTAATTGCGCGTTAATAGAAAAGTTGATTCATCTGATGCCTGCATCAGCATGATCAGAAAAAAGGAATCGCAGAAAAACCAAACTTGCAACCTATGTGATATAAAACAATATGTCCCTATCGTTCATTGACCTACATGAACCAGGACTCGTTCTTGTACATCACTCACTTCTTACTTTAACCCTCTTCAAACGTATCCAATGAAACCGGACAAATAACCAACCCTTTTAACGCATTCACTAAAACAGGTCCTAGATATGCCATCTCATCCTTCAGGCGCGGTACGTGATATTGAAAAAGACCACTTGATGACCACACAAGTCTTTGAACGATACTTCACTAATGATGCCTTTCTTGGTATTTCCTCTAATTGATTCGACAAAGAATATATGTACAATACATCTTATTAGCGTAAGTGTAAGCATTTCAAATAAAACCTAATCGTATCAATACCGCCCACGAGTTCCTTAAAATAACCGTCAAAATCAAAAACCGCACTGCTCCTCCAGCAAGAAGTGCAGAAAATGGCTTGTGGAAGTTCAATCAAGCGGTCCAGATACGTTGGGGTTATTTCATGTTTGTCGTATTGCAAGGCAATGTCATTGGTTAATCCAAATAAGTTCAATTCATTTTTAAAGCACTGTTATAATTTCCATCCATACAAACTTTAAGAGAAATACTTAAGAAATGCGCTGTGCATGTCGGTGAAAGAAAAGTAAAACATAATGGGGTCTTTGGGCGAGAGAGAGACTTTTGGACATAAATGAGGTGTATCTGGTTAGTACATGACTTGTTAAAAAGGGGGCATATGGATGAGAGTCAAAATATTCATACTGAAGCCTCGAACATCTAAATGTCTTCAAATAGTTATTTGTTATTTCAATATAAGTAAGTATTGATCATTGCTGTTCTAACTTAAAACTAATGGCCTTTGGGTAATAGATGAAATGAAAAAATAAGGGGTTTCAGGGTGACAGACCATGTGTTCGAAAAACAACATGGGGCCGTTGGACGACAGCAATGCATGCTGAAAGGGGGTCTTAACAGCCTTACATACGCATCTCCTTCAAAATGGAAGTGTCCCCTGGCTCCTGGTAAAGCTGGTACTGCAGGATTTCAAATTATCCGTTTTCTCCACAAACCAAGGTTTTGCCCTTTAGTAACAAGCAGAAGTTCAATACAGTAAACAGCATCCAGTTTGTAGGCATGACATTTTAATTTCATATTCTGTTCGGGAAAACACAACTTTTTTTCTACGTAAACATGGTTTGGCGCCCAGTATCTGAGTAAGAAAAATGCGTCATACCCGAATGCTAGCAAGCGACTTGGATATTAAACGGGGAAAGCCCTCACTCACTGTTGTTACTAGTCAGTGCCTTAATCATAATCGTACGTAGATGATTGCCATTGTGTGTAAAGCTTAACGCACTGACAATACACTAGTACATGTCTAGGAACTATAGGATTACCTATAGGTACAATATATTCATACTCATTAGCCTTCGGTGCTTGAAAACAACCCCTTTTCCTGCTTTGGACATGTTGGAGAAAAAGCGGTGGTCACCCAAAACCATACTCTTAATGATGATCCTAAGGCCCCGTATCCATAGGTTGTTCCCTTGTGGCGTGTGCCCTTGTTCCGTGTTCACTTGTTCCCATGTGACCTGCTACACAGACAACGAACCTTTGTTTTGCTTAGTGGCCGTATCCATAGGTTGTCTGTGTGGCAGGTCACATGGGAACAAGTGAACACGGAACAAGGGCACACGCCACAAGGGAACAGCCTATGGATATCCGGGGCCTAATCTCCAACAAATTTTATATGACTCAGTGGCTCCGGAACCAGGGGGTGGGTGGGGGCTGGGGGCCGGCCCCTCAATAATTTTGGTGAGGAGCCCAAGTACCCTAGGCCCCCAATAAGCTGAGGTGAAATTCCTAACTGAGTCCAAATAAGAGTGAAAGATAAACAATAACGTTTGTTTTTCCCCGGATCGCTTACTGGTTAGTTCTTCCATTTGATTGGTCAGTTATGATGTAACTTATGCAGAAACAGAAATTAATAATATGGAAGTACAATATACATGTAGATGTTCACTCATGAAATAGATAATGACTTATAAAATAAATAATCGATTTAAAACAAAATAACCCGTTATATCATATCCATACCAAAAATGGAAGGTTTCAACAAATGGACAATGCTTTATGGTGGTTTAATGTTCGGTCCTGGTAAACAATGGTAAAGCTGGCACTGTAAATAATTCAAATTATCCGTTTTCTCCACAAAGCAAGGTTTTGTCCTTTAGTAGCTAGCAGAAGTTCAATTTATTTTTCAGTACAGTATACAGTATCCAGCTTGTAGACATGATAATTAAATTAAAGTTTATATTCTGTTATGTAAAACACAACTTTTTTCTGTGTAAAATGTGGTTTGGCGCCCAGTATCTGAGTCAGAAAAAGTGCGTTATACAGAATGCCAGCTACATTAGTTGCAGCAGCTATTTACGAGAATTACTTGGGACTTTAATAGGACAAGCGACTTGGATATCGAACGGGGAAAGCCCTCTCTCACTGCCGTTACTAATCAGTGCCTTAATCATAATCGTACGTAGATGGTTGACAAAGTCTGTAAAGGTTAACGCACTGGCAATACACTAATACATGTCTAGCAACTCCAGGATTACATAGGAGAATGTAATTCTTACTCATTAGCGTTTATATTTATGGAACCATCCCTTTCTTTTCCTGATTTGGATCAAAGAATGAATGGTTTAAATCAAAGTATTTCAACTCTATTCAATTTCACCAGGGCAACTGCTACCAATTTCAACAGGCTCTCATCTCATCTGCTGTAATACATTCCATCCACATTGATTTGTACAGGTTACCTTTTCAATTGTTGAGGAGCTCAGTTAACTTCGCATTCAGCAGTTAGACCTGCACGATGTGGAGTAGCAATAATAACTTTCGCTCCTATTTCGGTCGACATGGTCTAGGTCCGATGCCTTTAAAGGTTACTGTTTTTACTAAAGTAAAATTTGCAGAAGCATAAACCCTGTTTTTCGCTGTGAAATGCGTTATTTATCCCATCTCTTAAGTGTTGCATGATTTAACAAGTACATGACACTGATAAAGACACCCATTCTTCAATATCAGTAATATTTTTTCATCACGTTTCGTGCCTTTCAAGTGACAAACGCTGTCAAAGTAAACCATTTTGTAGCTCTTTATTTACTTTTCATCTAGTAACCGTCTCCGTCTGCGGTATTCTTGAACAAAAATTCTTTTATATCAAGATCTTGTCGTATCAAAACCAGGTGACTTCCCAGGGCTCATCCCCACATCCAGGCGCGTGAAATATAAGTACCTGGGAAGATAATGAATAAAAAAATCTGTTAATCAAAATATGTATGGCTCATTAGAGTTTATGGACAACTTTGACGGTGATTTTATCCATGCGGCTGCCTCCAATGACACGAGGTTTTGAAGCGAAAGAGGTCACAGTCCTACTGGCGCTTCTTACGTGTAGACTATGTACCAAGTGCAACATTACTCTCTGCATAGCCATGGATTTGTTCAATTTTAGGTTGTTCAATTTTGGTAGATGGGTTCAACTTGGCATCTAGCAAACCTGGCGTAGTCTTAATTGGGGAATTAAATTTGAAGGTTGCACTTTTGCGAAGTTATAATTATTAATACATATTACATGGTTTGTTTGAAACTTTCAGATGCCCACAAACCTCATTGTTAGGGCAACATGATGGAGACCAATTAACCATCCTTTAATAAAGATAGAGGAACGGGACGGAGGCGTAATAATAAATCAAACATCTATGATCTATGACGTGTGACGTCATAAGCCGCTGACCCGATCCAAAAAGGCCATTCTTCTGACATATGAGGGCGAATCCTATGTGCATGACCTTGGCATGCAGATGCAGACTCAAGTTATCCCCCTTTTCAATCATTTTTCTATCATTTTGAGAGCAAAAGATATTCTTATCTGGTTATAGACAACGGCAAGATTACGATTTGTTTTAGCAACTTGGAAAAAATATAAGGATAATTGATTTGGAGATTATGTAATACGAGATCATAAAATTAGATAACGTATATTGTATTCAACTTGTGTTGGGGGTCACTCGCCCTTAAGAAATGTATCACATGGCGCCAAGCAAGGTGTCTTCAACATTAACATGATTAATATCATGATAATACTGGCACGCTTCAGCTTGACGCTCCACACGGATTCTTTGTACATGTATTTAGGATTTTGTTGAATTGGATGTATAAGGTAATTGCATGTCAGTGGGCAACAAACACTATAGGCTAAAATATGGGAACATCTAACATCTAGATAACATCCATCCAACAAAATGATAACTAAAAACGTGCATCGATGTTATGGGTTATGAGGTATTGTAAGCAGGTCAATCAAGGGTCATTAATTGAAATAATTTCATGATTAAGTTTAAGATCAAAGTGCGACTATAAGTCTTTTGTAACATGCTTTATATGTTATATAACTATTTTTTTTGCTATTCCTTTGTATACAACTGCATAGATATTGTGTCCTCTATCCATTCAATATGACCTCATGGTGCAAAATCGATAGTAGAAACTTGTGCAAACATGCGATCATATGGAATAAAATCACCATTTTAACATACCAATTTTGGTGGATGTCATATGACCTAAAATATTTTTGTAGGAACATAAATATAGAACTAATAAATGGGCTTCATCAATCATATTACTAAAAGTACGCCCTCAAAGTTTGGTCGTGCACCAAAGCCACGGCTGGCATTGTAAAATACGTTCACAGGTTGGGACCACAATTACCCAAAGTTATTCGGTGGCTTATTTTAGCGATTTAGTGCATTGGATGGAATACCATTAGGGCCGTGCAATAGCAACACGAGGGTTATCATATCATTCGTGCGGAGATATGTGCCTAAAGGCTACTTTATACGAACTTCTATTATAACTATATTATTTGATACTTAGAGAATAAATGATAGGATTTTGTCTTTTGCCTATCAATATCGTGTCATAATGGATGGGCTGGCCAATATTTTTTGAGTAGTGGATGCCGGCGCAGCCGGTATCCACTACGATAAAAATATTGGCCAGCCCATCCATTATGACACGATATTGATAGGCAAAAGACAAAAATCCTATCTTTTATTCTCATTTTTATTCAGTTTTAATGTAATTTTGCGAGAAAAACTGCGTTTTTTCAGAAAAAATAAAGTTACTTTTGTGAGGACATCCCCGTTGTTTTAAATGAACGAAACCATCACGAACATCTAAGCCGCCGAAACGCGTTCTTAATTCTCGCACGTGTATTACGCGAACGCATTATCGTGCGATCATTGAGGAGCAACAAGCGTGCCGCCGTTGTGTGGCGACGCGCGCCCTGACTAATATCACTATCAACTATTGTGAGATATTATACACCAGAAAACCAATCAAATTACGTGAATTCTTTACAAGACGCACCCATTGAATAAGAATGTTTTATGATGAACATTTTATTGAAATGTTAGAGAAAAAAGTTCACGCAGTTATCACTTAAAGTAAAATACAATTTATCGGCAAATCTTTCTTTTTACTGTCAAATTACCTCGTACATGATCTGTACTCAGAATAAAAAAAAACAATGCTTGCTATATGCTGAGGGATTCAGAGCTAAAATGTTTGAAAGAAAACCCATTTACTGTCTTAGCCCTTTTTATAAGGCCAAGACAGTAAATAGCTGTAGTGTTTTATGGGAGATGGCTAACTATCCAAATTTATTTCAAAAGATCGTACATTAGGGATATAATTTCTTTACTGCATTTTCAATGAAATATACCTCAGCTGTACATAAACAGGGGAAGATGTAAGAGCTATTTTGCTAGGGCTAGAGTAACCTTCAGCCCGTCCCTTCTCGCGTAGATATGTTTTGCTAATGTGTTCAGTATTTTGTGTCTGTCTTGTTTTGTTGTGCTAATATGTTGTATGCTGTGGTTACCACAATTCACCACGTTTTTTCACACTATACGAAACATTTCTCGGATGGAAATTTTTACCAAATAAGGGGCTTTTATTTCTTAATATCTAAGTTTAGATTGACGAAGAATTGGGAGTGATGCTGCCGATCAGGCCATACCAATTTAAAAATAAAAACAATTAAATGTCTTTAAATATGAGTTTTCAGTTCTACATGTCTAAACATGCAAAAAGAGTTAGATAACAACGGTAACAAACTCCACGTTATGAAGCAACCTAGTGCAATTGTGTTGTTCGTTTAACTATGGCCATATTTTAACGTTTAATAGCTCCTCTGTACCAAAATAAACGCGAAATGGGTCGAGAACTTATAGGGAAAGAAGAATTAAATTAGGCCATTCTAGTTTTTCACTGAATAGTTTTATAGGTCGTAAAAACCCGCTCATAAATATCAGATTTATCAGAGATAGACGTTGAAAAGGTTAGAAGGAATTAACAAGCACTGAAAGAAGCGCTTTCAATGTATAGAATTGATATAAAGAAATAGTCAATTTAAAGATGGACAACGACGAAACAAAAGAGCAAATTAGAAAATACGAGTAAACGACTGAGTGAGGAAATAATTTTAAACGAATAAAAAAGTCATATCAGATTAATTTAATGTAATCAGCTTTGATGAGGTGTATTTTCTCCTGTTAAGTTTAGCTTGGAAGTTGTTGCGCCTCCAGACTAGAAAGGAACCGACTTGACTTAAGTGTCTTGTTACCGTCTTAAGTGTTAACCTTAAGTGTTAACGAGCATTAGTTTTGACAACTCTTAGGTGAAAGCTATTTAACACTGATGGTGCAATCAGTATGTGGTTATCCGGGGCTAGCTAGACACACCTATCTATTACCTTTAAAAACGAAAGACGGCTCTTCGAAGATTCCAACCATAAAAATGCCCTGGGGTACTCTGCGCTAGTTGTTGTTTGATCACTTTTGACAAAAAACAATACCTCTAGTCCTGAAGAAAAAACACTGATTCTGTAAACGAAAGCTGTCATTTTCGTTTGACATTTTAAAAATAGCTGGTAGGGAGTGGATCGATGTGGATATCCATTATAAGTGGCTGATGCAGCCCCTCTGGGATATGGTACTCAGATAAATTCAACATGTTCACAGGCCAAATCAAATACCTGTGTTCTAATAATATAGTTACCATCACCTGCCAAAAATGATTGGTTTTTATATAAGGAATTTGTGTGCACTTGATTAATTCATAGACAAAAGCGTGTTCAGGAATTTAGAAATTTATTTTCACTTTATAGTTTCAACATGGTGACCGTAGCTTGAACAGGTTACTAGTATAGGTTGTCTGGGTTGATAGGATGAACAAATTTTACTATTTACCCAGAGCAGCCAGCGCACATAAACGTTGAAAAAAAACCCAGTGCATCTGGCCGGATTCGTACCGGCGCGATCTTCGTAATATATACTAGAACGACGCTCTAGCCAACTGAGCCACAGAGATATGCTGGAGAAGAGCGGAAGATATAAATATATAGGTATATTAGGTTCGAATGATGTGGTTTAGTTGGCTAGAGTGTCGTGCTAATATAATGTATGAAGGTCGCCGGTTTGAATCCGGCCAGATTCACTAGTTTTTCAACGATTATGTGCGCTGGCTATTCTGGGTTAAGATTTAAATTTATTCAGGTTAAAGGGTAATATACTAAATGATGAATTAATAAACCTTTTCGGTAAAAACAAGTGTATATTAATTTTGTTAATCTCATTACTAATTTTCTGATCTCGTATGCATAAAATTGTCACGATACCCAGGACGTCTCCATACATTCAAAGAATAACCTTTTGAGGGATATTAATTTTAGGTCATAACCTATACTCTACCTATTGTCAATTCTTAAATTTGCATAGTTCATTGGCACTGAGTTATTCATTCTGTACACGATGCGATACGGAACATTTACAGGGTCTTGAACCCTGTTGTACATTTCTTGTATTCGGAATATATTTTGGTGTGTGTGATGTCCTCTCAGGTCCCACAAAATTAAGGTTATTAATTATTTTAAACTGTTGTGATTTGGTAGTTCACAGCATCTTACGAATGGTAGTGAGCTTTGGCAAAAAATTGCATTGCTCAATTCATAGCGAGCGTGTAGAAGAATTAAAATATCACAGATATACTTTTATAGGTGCTGCGGTTCCATCGGAGTTACGTTGTGAAGAGGGCTGAAACAACAACACTTTTGTAAAACGTACATAACTAATTAACAACAATAAATTAAGCAAGTTTGCAGAGTATACGATTTGTAGAATGAACTTTTGCAAAACATCAAGGTGTTAATTTTCAATAATATATTGATCTAGATAATGAAAATCGATTTTTAAAGTTTGTTTGGATGTCTTATTCAAATGTCAAAGGTCACTATGAAATTGCTTAATATTCTAAACATCATAAGAATTTAGGAAAAGTATAATTTGACCTATATGTAACGTTTCTATAGTCTACTATAAATGTCCATTTGGCTTTCTCGAGACATGAGCGTCCGCGTGTGAAATTCGCGCGGTCAAAGGTGGCGCATCTATAACGCGCGATGCGGCGTGAAGTGACTGCGATAGATCGCGCGTGTGTCACAATGTCTCGAGAAATCCATGTGGACTATTATTTTGCTCTGATCTAAAAAAAATCTATCTGTTTCTCAGGGTTAAAAACCGGATATGTTCCGTATCGTATTGTGTACACGATAATTAACCCAATGTGGGTCACTCCAGCTCCATATGATATCAAGGAGGCCCCCACCTGACCCCCTCAGATTTGCTTTATATTTTAGTCATATTTTGTAACTGTAAAAATATTAAAAACCGGGAAGTTTGAGGTCTGTAGCTCTTACGGATTTTCTGTGGCAGCCATTTAAGTTGGAGTAGGGGGATCTTAATTTGGGCCCAAAAGTTGCAATTTAAATAAATTTCATCTTTACATACATACATACATACAATATTTCTATAGCGCTTTTTCGCAGTTCAAAGCGCTTCACAATACAAAGAAAAACAAATGAAATTACAACAATTCAAAAAGGTGGGTTTTAAGATGCCTTTTAAAGATCTGCAGTGACGGGCCTCTCTGATGGAAGTGGGCAGTGAATTCCAGTGGCGAGGACCGTACACTGAGAACCCACGGTCACCTGCAGATCTTTTGGTCTTGGGAATAGCAACTCTAGTAACGTCCTTGGATGAGCGAAGATTACGTTTGCTGGAATGGGTGTTATACATAGAAATTAGCTCAGACAAGTAGGTAGGGGCACTGTTATTAATACACTGATACATGAGAACAAGAATTTTGAAGTTAACTCGCTGCTTGACTGGGAGCCAGTGAAGACGGAGTCTGTGCCTTCTTTATAAAAAGAGAGGGATGTCTGAAACCTTGTATACACACTAACTGCATGCCCAATTTGTCAACAAAAAAAAAATTCTGTAATTGCACGTTGTGTCACGGGGTCATTAAATATGCATGAAAAAATGTAATGTTTTGTAAACTGGCAAGTTTAGCCCCCATAAATTCACATTTTTTGTCAGATTAATTATTTTTTGTTGTCACTGGTGCTATAAATAGGATAAATACAAGGCATATCCAAAATATTGAACTCAGAATGCATTTACATTTCGAACAGCGCCCTCACGAAGATGAAATTTATTGCAAATTCAACATTTTCAGGGGGCCCAAAGTCGATGTGGTCCACCTTCAAAATTGATAAAACATCACTTTCATATGATTACTAGTCTTAAATTACAACTTATTGTATAGGTTGACTTCATATAAAACGACAAGCCCAGTACATGCAATCATTGTCTTATGATTGCATGTACTGCAAATGTGCCGAATTTGGAAGGGGTAAAAGTCATATTGGCCCCAATATTGAAAATAAATGATTAGATAAGTAGTTATTGGCCCTATTTACTTTTAAATGAGTTGTGACCTAAATTTTGTGGATATGCATTGTATTTATCCTATATATAGCATCAGTGACAACAAAAATAATTAATCTGACAAAAAATGTGAATTTAGGGGGGCTAAATTGGCCAGTTTACAAAACATTATATTTTTTCTTGCATATTTAATGACCTCGTGACAAATTAGGCATGCAGCTAGTGTGTATACAAGTTTTCAGACCTCCCTCTTTTTTATATAAAGAATGCACAGACTCCCAAAGATGAAATTTATTTAAAGTGCAACTTTTATGGGTCCAAATTTAGACCCCCCCCTGCTCCAACTTTAAATGGCTGCGACAGAAAATCCGTAAGAGATACAGACCTCAAATTTTTAATATTTTTATAGGTACAACGTATGACTAAAATATGGTGGGGAGCCTTGATATCATAACTATGGAGTGACCCATGTGCACTCAATTTTGAGAATTGGCACGATGTGGGGCATGTATATCAGGATATAGTAATCACGGTAATAATTATATGCAATAGTTGACGTTCGAATTTTGTTCTTAGTGCAATCAATGATGAGAAACATGGCAATAAAACTATTATTGTATCGGCCACAGACGGCAGTGTGACACATAATAGATATCGCCCTCAAGTAACAAGTAACACAAAACTTAATATATTTCGATTGACCGTAATGATGTGATGTGCCAGTGAACATGCCCTACTTTGAGTTTGAGTGTCTCACAATACGGAAACACCTGCTTTCAATGGAAAACAGAGCAGTAGAAAACAGCATCAATGTCAAGAACAAGTTCAACAGCCTGTCTGACTGTAACATATACGTGTAAGAGGTGATGCAAGGGCATCGCTGCCTTCGGCTTATGCAGCCGTCAAAGGTAATCTTAACCCTACCCTCCTGAAGACTTCACCATGTCATTGGTGCAAAATGCGTCTAATGTTAAACTTACTAAATAAAACCATAGGGTGAATCTTGACCCAATGAGTTTTCAGATGCTGCGAATCTTCAACCAAACAAATAATTGCAAAAGTGAATCTTTGACTAATCTTTACCCTCCTGTAGATTGTTATTATGCTTTACTACTATTTTTGGACAGAAGGTGAATCCTTTGAATTTTTGAAGAGTGAATCAAGGTGAATGGCTTGAGGAGGGTAGGTTCAAGACTCCCTTTGACGGCTGCATTAACGCGCCAATCTTACAGGGAGGCCGAGTAATAAAATCAAAGGGACAGAGTTGACGAAGTCACAAGACTTGTGAGAATTGACACAATGTGGAGTGTGAGTTATGATCTATAACTCCATCAAAAGGTTATTCTATGTGTATATCGAAATCATGGTAATAATTATAATGCAATACTGACTGTAACTACAGGAATTATACAATTTCACTTTTAATCAAATAATAAAAGAGATGGCTATGCTCAATTAACTAAATCGTCAAGAAAAAAAACAGTTGGGCCACTTTTGACATTTTCGCGCATATCATGATTGCATCGTATAAAATCGACTTTGATGATTAGCAATTGCATTTTTGGTTTTTAGAAAAATTTGCTTGGCCAACAGAAAAACTTGGTTTTATTCCTAGTTTAGGTTCAAACGCTATGCCCGATTTTACTTAATCGCCCGAGTTGGGCCAATGTTCGCACATATCAAGTTTGTACTGCGTAAAATGAACTCTCATACTTGTCAAAGATCTCGGAACAAAGGCAAAGGTTTTTCATGTTTTTCTGTCAGTCATTCATTTGACATTAGTAAATAAATAATATGATATTTATTTCAAATTTACAAATTAAAATATCACTTCAAATGCCCCATTGTTTAAAATTACCCATCTTCAGAGCACCCACCAAATGGTTCATGATTCAACTCTACACAAAGACACGAAAGTGGCCTAAGCTGTTTTAGGACTACTTTACACAATTGGCCATATCTTTGCTTGTAGACCACCGATTTGATTAAAATAAAGGTTATGTAGTAGCTTAAAATATTACCCTGACGACCAAATACAATTCAATACAATCACTTATTGATATGTTTGCCTAATACTATTTTAAATTGTATAATATTTTTACAACCTGAGTGTACATAGTTGACGCATGGTTGACGTTCGGAGTTCTGTTCGTAGCGCAATCAATGACAATAAGACTATTGTTGTATCGGCCACAAACGGCAGTGTGACACATAGTAGATATCGCCCTCAAGTAACAAGTAACGCAAAACTTAATATATTGCGATTGACCGTAATGATGTGATGTACCAGTACTGTGAACATGCCCTACTTTTTGTATGAGGGTTTTGCAATACGGAAACACCTGCTTTCAATGGAAAACAGACCAATAGAAAACAGGATCAGTGTCAACTGTCAAGTTCAACAGCCTACCTGACTGTAACATACACGTGGCTGTAGCTACTAAAGAGGTGATACAAGGGCACCGTTGCTTTCCTTAAACGCCCCAATCTTATCATATATACTTATAGGGAGAAAATTAAAGCGACAGAGCTGTGCATGTAGGTTCTTTAGGTCAATGTAATTAATTTCAGAAAAGGTTCCAAAAATATGGACCTTTGAAACCCATTAGGTCTATGATTAAACGCAGAGGTATAGTTTACATAGTGATCAGTTTCAAAAGTATTGAGGTTGTGATAAAAACTACACTAAATACATTCTTCAGTCATAAGGATTCAAGAAAAATATAGTTCGACCTGTCTGTGATTAACCATTTTCGATTAATAAGCAAAAAGGTCATGTTTTGACCTCAGCAGGGTTAAATTTGAAAAAACAAACAAACAAACAATCAAACAAACATAACAATTTAAATACACTGTATAGGCTAAAAACTGTCATAGCTCAGTGGTAGAGCTTGGCGACGAGTAATGTCTTTGGTTCGAGTCCTCCTGTCAGCAAAGTTCATTTTTGTGATTTTAATGCTACTCTACGATTTATTCAACAAATTTCTCTCGTCTGTCTGCTTATTTGTCGAACAAATCAGCTTGCACGGTTAATTATTACTTCACAAATTTCTCTCGTAAAAGGTATATTGCCGTGAAGTGATTGTATCACCGTTTCTACGCATTGTCACAAACGAACAGTCCCTCATTTCATATTCGATGGTCTATATTTTTTCACAGTGAAATAAGCCTTGGCTATTTCGAAAACTAAATCACGCTTTCAAATGTAGATTGACTTGTTCAATTTCTCTGCTCGTGAATATTGCACTGCGAAATTTAAAAACTTCTTTTGTATAATTTGATCAAGGTAACTTCAAACCTAATTTCCTGTGGTCGCATAGTTATATAACAAACTCAAATGAAAATTGAAACGTTTTGCTACAAATTATAAGTTTCTAACAAAGGGTACAAACAAAGATATCGATAATGACGTCACTCAAGAGCTTAGGCAGGATAATAGGAAACCACGTGACCAAAACCAAAACCAAAACTAAAACTCAATATAATTATTTGAAATGACTCGCTTCTATATAGATGCTGTCATAGCTCAGTGGTAGAACATGGCGACTAGTAATGCCAAGGTCGTTGGTTCGAGTCCTTATGCTGTCAACAAAGTTCATTTTTGTGGTTTTAATGCTATGCTACAATTTGTTCTAATTTCTCTCGTCTAACTCAAATACAGATAGTTTTCATATTTATGTTTGTTTCACAAAGTTAAACAGGAAATTCGGTCAAATACCATTCATTTTTATTGATGCCTATTGACCATCTTATTATGAATCACTATGTAGCCTATATAGTTTGAGACCATGTTTATCAAAATCTAGACATCTTCCAAATTGATCGTAGCTCAATCAATGAGAAACATGGCAATAAAACTATTATTGTATCGGCCACAGACGGCAGTGTGACAGATAATAGATATCGCCCTCAAGTAACAAGTAACACAAAACTTAATATATTTCGATTGACCGTAATGATGTGATGTACCAGTACTGTGAACATGCCCTACTTTGAGTTTGAGTGTCTCACAATACGGAAACACCTGCTTTCAATGGAAAACAGAGCAGTAGAAAACAGCATCAGTGTCAAGAACAAGTTCAACAGCCTGTCTGACTGTAACATATACGTGGTTGTAGCTACTAAACACAAGGGCAGTAAGGGCACCGTTGTTTTCCTTAAACGCGCCAATCTGATAGTTAGGCTGAGTAACAAAATTAAAAGTACAGAGTTGGGGCAATCACAAGACTGTGCATCTAGATTCTCTAGGCCACAATGATTAATTTCAGAAAAGGTTACAAAAATACTGATCTTTGAAATTAATTATTTATATTTTGCAGAAGTGGATGAATGCAATGACGGCACTCACACATGTGAAGAAAATGCAGTATGTACACAGACCAGACGTAGCTTTAGATGTTCCTGTAAAAAAGGCTTCAGTAGACAAGGAACGTCCTGTATCGGTAAGTTTCATATGAAGATCGGTGATTATTTTGAGAGCTCATTTAATTCAAGTTTTATTGTTTGCAGTTACGTTTACTTCACTGAGCAAACCCCTTTCACTTTTGCTGATGCTTATGATGACCTTGAAATCCAGAATCAAGTAAAATGTTTAAAATAATTCTTGAAATATATTAGCACATCAATATGAGAAATGTTGCCCATTTTCAAGGCATTTTTGTTCACAATTTTTAATCGAAATAAGTTTGCAATCAATTAATAAATTGAAACGTGGGTTGTTAAACCTTTGCATCAATTGCCCAACCACGCATAACGTATAGCTTCCATCGTAAAGAGTATGTTAAGATTACCCAGCAGTGTCAAATACCTTTTGTCATTCGCTAGGTGAGGTATACAGGTATTGTTTTGATATGATAATATTTTGATAATGATTTAATTAATTCTTTTCTTTGACTTTATTATCTTTTTGTCAAAAGATTTGTATGAATGTGAGGTTAAAAATGGTGGCTTTGTGCACACTTGTACTAACTCACCTGGCAGCTATACATGCGGTTGTAAAGCAGGATTTGTTTTAAGTCCAGAAGGCCGCGATTGCGTAGGTAGGTATAGGAAACGTTTTATTAAAATGTGAAAACCACATAATTCACATTGAGCACAGTGGTTGAGCACTCTCGACTGCTTTTGGAGTAGAGACTGTTCTGGTTGGCTTGATTTGTCATTTTTTCGACACCACAGAATGTATATTCTTGTATATACATTCCTGTAAATTTGAAATCATGACAAATTATCCGTCTGATGATCGGTTTACCCAATGATCGTAAGTGAGGGTATTCCGTGAAACTTTAAGTAACGGTTGCCTTGCCAGAGGTCTATACTTTGAATTTGTTAATTCACATTTTAAATATAAAATTATAAGACTGTATTTAACAGTACCAACATCAAAATGATAATAATGGAAATAATTAAAGCTAGCGTCGTTACAATATAATTATTATAATATATCCAGTGAAATAGTATGAGATCACGAAGGTAGTGAGTGCTCGATGTTCAAAAACAGAGCTAATAATATATATATACATATATATATTAATGGTCAGCTGTTAATTACGTAAGTGCTTTACATTTTGAGGAATCTCCCCAGAGGGTCTCACCAGCTGATGCCCACGTGGTATTGACGTAATAGAATCCATTCATAAAATACCCGATGAGCTAGATCAATAAGGTAAATCCCGCTTAGCTTCCATGCTTAGTCAGATATTTATTACCCTCATCTAGCGTGTACGCCGCGGGCTTTTTCAAACTGTTTACTTGTCTTGAGAGAGTCAATACCTTTCTGCCCCCGCTACATCCGGACATCGAAATGGTTGTTGGGCTGTGGTTGGGCCGTGTGGCGGTTCCTAAAGGCAATTCAAGTAAATCTATTTAGAGTACACCTACTTATATCATGCATAGTAATTAGTTATGTTGCAATCAGATATTATATAACGTCCTCACTGTGTCAAGTGTATATATTAAACCAAGACATTGATTCAAGGGATATTCAATTTTTTTTGCATAAACAATTTTGCACAAATTTGGTAACACAGAGATAGAGACACTTCATAATTATATATTCTAAAACGTTAATAATGATTTGGAGGAAAATCATTTTAATAGGGTATTATGGATCATATATTGACACATAGTACTCTTCCAACCCCCTGGTACCTGGTCAGCATTAATCAGGGTTGTAAATATCATATCCAGTGTCTTGCACCAGAATAAGCTTATGATACCCTTGGCTTCAATTAAAATGAGCAAGCACTTAAAAGTTTTCTGTGGTATTTCAATTATGGAATGAATTTAAATAAAAACTTTAAAATACCAGTCGACCACCCGTACAAATTACGTGAATGTCACTTAAGTTATCTACTATGATTGTAATTCAAGTCAACGTAGTTATTGTATGGAGTTATTGAAATCAATTACGTCAAATAGATGAAGACATATTTATATACATTGACCACTTCATGATATATCTCTTCAATGTCTTCGAATCTGGAAATATGTTACGGACATTTTATACACATTCTTATTGTACGTAGATACGTTATGCGTTTTGCTCACTTGATTTATTACCAGATCAGGATGTTTCATTTGGTTAACTTATTTTTTCGCGGTCTATCAATTTATCCGTGACTTCATGCTGGTTTAACTGTGTTCGGGAAAATCGACACTAGCAGCGACCTTTCAACCATTGTATGCAATGAAGCCCCAATGAGCATGCACTGTGTATATGAGTGAAGCATATAATGGCCTGTGATCTCTAATGCTTCACTCATATACACAGTGCATGCTCATTAGGGCATCACTCCATACAATGAATGAAAGGTCGCTGCTAGTGTCGATTTTCCCGAACACAGTTAAACCAGCATGAAGTCACTGATAAATAAGATTCGTCTTTCTGTCACTCAACCAATGATTTAAGTTGTGTCATTTTATGACAGTCGAGTTTTGTTTCAAAGTTAACCCACTTTCTCTACACTTTTGTCCTTTTGTTGTATCATCACCAAAAACGAGATATTTTACGTAACATTTTTATTTGTTAAATTCCGGTCACGATATCCTATATTTTGACGTTGCCATTGGTTTATAACGTAAATACAAAACTTTGTCAAACAATTTCAATTTATAAACATGTTACTAAGCTATATTATCGCATTTTAAATCCATGGGAGTCAGAGAATTAACTGCAGTGTTCGTATAATGGACTGTTTTTGAAATGTAACCAAACCCGATCAGGGATGTTGCCACATTGACTAGGGTTGCCAGCTTTGCTTATATCGTCTGCTATTGTGGGTACACAAACGTGAAGTAAACTTTTAGATTTGAAGGTACTGCCACAGACATGGGCCGGATCAAGAGTTGCTCAAAATGAAGTGGACAGGCAAACTCTAACCTGCAATTGAGAGTTAAGAGCCACACCTACCCTCTAGAACTCTCTCGGTTACGTAACCATTCCCTTCTTATGTGCCCCTTTTTGTTATTATCTATAGATTTAGATGAATGTGAAACGGGTGCTCATGATTGTGAATACGAATGCGTCAACACAATAGGATCTTATGAGTGTAGATGTCCAAAAGGCAAATTCCTAGACGAACAAGGAACAAGGTGCTCCAGTAAGTTTTTCATTATTTTCATCCTGAAATGAAAGCTATCAAGATTTTGTACAAATTGTATGAAAATTATTGTATAAATTGTCTTTGTTTCTTCATGGAATTGCACATCATCTTTGATTGCTACTTGTATAAAATTGATGCAAGTTACACTTGAACTCCGTGACTTGAAGTGTTTTACATAAGATTTTGAACAACGTACGTGTGTAACGAAGGGTGGTTGAAGATTTTACCTATTATTATTATGTTGTTGTTGTTGTTGTTGTTGCTGTTGTTGTTTGTTTGTTTTTGGGGGGGGGCTGTTGCAATTAATATTTACATAATTTATTTTCAATTTGACTTATTTGTAGGAGACGCCGGTTGTGGAAACTCAAATCTTGGTTGTTCCCATTATTGTGTAGATATATCAATGGACGAATCTATTTGTGAATGTAGGGTTGGATTTATGCTGTCTGGAAATAAAAGACAGTGTATACGTAAGTAATTTGTGTCGTGTTTTATTGTATTAGTAAAATTTTATTCACTGCCGAAGTTTGATTCTGCTTCTTATAACTTATAACTTATAACTTAATAACTTATATCTGTATATTCTGGTTCGAGAATATCTGTATACGCCCCCAGAACATGCACATGGAAAGACGGTTCTATTATAATTTGGTTGCTCAATTATTACCAGCTCAAAAAATGAAGTAAACCGTAAGATAAAGATAATGAGTAGATCATCTCTTTCAATCTAAATTATCTAATTGCCAATTTGATAGCCAATGATTTAAGTTGTGTTATTTTATTACAGTCGAGCTTTGCCTCAAAGTTATCCCACTTTCTCCACACTTTTCTCCATTTGTTGTATCATCACCAAAAAAGAGATATTTTACGTAACATTTTTATATTTTAAAAATTGTGCAGTCCGGTCACGATATCCTAAATTTTGTCGTTGCCATTGGTTTATAAGTCATGATATTGATCCCGGATTTATCGTGATCATCTTATTCTTACCCAAAATGACACACTTGTTTTACACTGCCACCACTCATACTATTATACTCTACTCTGATCTACTAGCTTCTACTGCGCGAGCTTCCTATCAATGAGAGCGTAGTTTGTAGACACTGAACCCATAACATTGGCAAAGATGGCGCTATTCATATGAAATAGTCCAATAAGTAAAGCTGCTAGTCATTTTCCATGGAAGATGAAATTTTAAGATGTAACTTAACATTTGATTTACTAGTAAATCTGGTCAACCAGCCATACCTTTTTATTGACGGACGAAACACCATAAGTCAGTCAAATAGTGCGTCTCTAACTGATTCATTGTGTTACCGGTAAACGGGATAATTAATATTATGAAAAACAATAAAAGACGAATAAATTTCCGCGACTTTTTTTCTCCAGACATATGATTTCCTGCAAATTAATCCGCCGAAGCATGTACTGTATTGTTGTTTAATAATTCATACTTCGTTCTTTTATACCAAATATTAGCAACCTGCTCCCATGGCAATGGCGGATGTCAGCATATCTGTACCGACTATCCTATGGGTCCTTTATGCAGCTGTCATGAAAAATATAATTTACATACGGACGGGAAAACGTGTGTAGGTAAGCCACACTCATCTTACTCTGTCTTTGCATGAATTATTAATAATTCTGTTTTGCTAAATTAATTATACATACTAACAATTAACTATGTGAGTATTTATCCAAAATTTTATAAAATAGTTCTTTTAAAGTACCTTCCTCCACTTAAAGATCTGTTATTTTAGCTTTATTTATTAACATCTTATCAAACAAGTAATAGAAACCATATAAATATCAAAACAAAATACTAAAGCATTAAATCAGTTGTAAACATATTTAAACCTGATCACTGATTGCATGCTTTATGTTCTGTAGTCTCCCTGTCCTCCTCAATTGCATTAATAATAAGACATCAAAAGGTAAATTTAGGTCTAACTTTCGAACCTTTGTCCATTTTTAAATTCATTGCTATCGCATGGAGAGGCTTACGAGGACCCCGAGGACTACAGATTTTCAGGTATAAACTATTATCATTGGTGTATGTTTGATAACAATACACGCATAAAAACCATTTGTAATGACATATTTCATTATTTTCTGTATTTGCAACAACACACTCATAGAGCATTTTGTTTGAGTTTACAAAAACTGACGCGTCACCTATCCACTGCTCAAAGAATTAGATTGGCCGCCTGCGGATGAAGCTTATGAATTTGAGTCACCATATTGTTTGACTAACTGGACATGTGGACATTAACCTTAATAATCGATAGATGTCGTATTTGTTGATAATGGTTCTTGCAAAAAAACACCTTGCACCCCAAAATGCAAATCACAAATAACACATTTATTCAAGCTAAAAGGTAAAAATAGCACGTAAGAGTTACAACATACTTGCCATGGATGTTCTATTTGATATATGTATTTATAGCAAGATTCATTAACAAAAGGTCATTTTAAACATACTTTTTTTTTCAATTCAATACCAAAAGTTCAAACTTAAAAGAGCATTTCGTGATCCACAGCCGCATCACTCCACTTTTCTCAAATAAACCTGGAAACCTCTAGCTACATAATGTTTATGTATAAAAAAAATTCTTGCAGATTAATTCGTTTAACAAAAATATCATCAAATTTAAATTACTTTCTGGTACACCAGAACGAAATTACAACACTGGCCTATGGAGTAGTGTAACATACATTATCATGCATAACTCGCAAACGCATAATCGGAATCAACTGAAATTTTGGGAATAAGCTTTTTTCGTTGAAATCTGGAAAATGTCATAAAAAGAGGATGCTATGATCACGAAATACTCCTTTAAAAGAGACTGAATCAAAATAATCCAATAGCCATCAATCGTGCATCCCTAATGCAAATTTCTTCAAAATATGCTATTTAAGCGCACACAAATTCTTGTAAATCGAACGTCTCAGTATATACCGTAAAAATAGGCAATTGAAGAACTTTGTCTTTTTAGGAATCCTCCACTGACGATTTCAGTAATATTTCAAGGTTAAAAAACAATACATCGTCATTCAACAATCACTCGATCATTTGCATTTAAAATCATGAAGCTACTCATTTTGGCATTCTCCTCACTTTACCACATTTGTGCCCGATCACTTCATGTGCACTATTGGAAATCATGGTACACACATACAACACGAAAGGAAAATGTAACTGTTTTTAAAATCAAATATTAAGATGCAAGATGATGTACTTGCATCATTCACGTGTTCATCACATGTAGCGGCATAAATTACTATCATTGCACGGTGTATGGTTGCTCACTTTTAAGGCTAGAAAAGATGATGTGCATTTGATTTGCTTTTTAAAGCACCACAATTTCTATAATTATTCAAGGAGAAGATTCTTTGCAACACATGGTGATAATTGTCATTAGTAATGCGATAACATTTGAAGACATTGCAGTTACAGAATATGTAGACATTCTGACCAATGACTGAATAAATGTATTAAAAATCGAGTTGCTTAATCTTTGGTTGTAGAAACATGCGGTCTTAATAACGGCGGATGTGATCGGGTATGTAAAGACACACCTACTGGAGTACAGTGTAGTTGCCCAGAAGGGTATGAATTGCAAGCTGATGGCAGGACGTGTCGAGGTAAGAAAACCATTCACTTATACAAATGCCTTAAGAATACGTTCACTGTACAATCTGACCTTTACAGCCAAATAGAGAGTGGTAACTCATTTAGTATTTGTAGTCAAACAGGGCTTGTAGCATGCTCCACGTAGTGAGACTATTTAAACAATGAAATACCTCAGGGGATGGTGACTGTCAGGCTAAGACCCATCTGGGTCATTGTCTATGGTTATGTACATGTATACCGTAGTCAGGTCAGTGAAAGCTATAACATTCCTATCGGGTAATTACGAACTCAAGTTGTGAAGTGCAAATGAAATCTATCTTCGAGGCAGATGTAACGTAATAAAACAATGCAATATCGATAATAATAATGTATCGATCAAATCGGACTACATACAGTTATTCTTAATGCATCAGAAGGCTATCAGGGTACTAAATAGCAAACAAATTACAGTGTCGACATTTCACAAAGAACAATGCTAATTACTCGGAGTATGCACTGAATTGTGTATCTACAGGCTAATATTGTCCTTCAAATCAAACTCTTCAACACCAGTGCTTCCATTGTTTTGTATTCTTCGCAGATATAAATGAATGTTTAGAAAACAATGGCGGATGTGACAATCACTGCAGTAATAAGATTGGTGGATTTGAATGTAGCTGTCCACCAGGATACAAATTGCTTACAGATGGAAGGTCGTGTATAGGTAAGTACAACAGTTTGTTTCTCTTCGCTTACTACTATAGATGAGGGACATGCATGTAGTAATTGCTTGTAGTAATTGCTTGTCTTGAGAAAAAGGTCCCAAACAGTGAGGGCGCTGTTTGCGTGTTCGCATGGAGATAACGAGGTGGAAGATACATTGGACATAATGTTACACTTTCATCGATTTACAATCGACTAGTTATCATAATAATTATAGTTCGAATTGCCTCAAAATGATCAAAGAAAGCTGGCATTTTTACGTGTATTACAGTATAATGGGCGAATATATAGTAGTGTGCTCCTTCCCTCCAGGTGGTTTGCGCTCCTTCATCACCAAAACTCCGGTCTGACAACATGCTGGAAGTAACAAGCACTGATTCGATAACGGATGTGCAATGAGAGGCCCCATGACAGGGTGTAATTCCCATTATTCCAGTAATTCCTAAATGTTCCCTGTAAGTCCATATTATTCCCAACTAATTCCGAATAAGTCCGGTAAGTCCCTATAAGTCCATATTATTCCCAAATATTCCTGTAATTCTGAGTAACTCCAAATAAGTCCGGTAAGTCCCTATAATTCCATATTATTCCGAACTAATTCCAAATAACTCCTAATAAGTCCAGTAAGTCCATATAAGTCCACTTAATTCCCAAGTATCCCTCTAATTCTGAGTAACTCCAAATAAACCCGTAAATCCCTGTAAGTCCGTATTATTCAAACTAATTCCAAATAACTCCTAATATATCCCGTAAGTCCCTAAAAGTCCATGTTAATTCCCAAATGTTCCAAATAAGTCCATATAATTCAAAATTTTGAATCTCAATGAGTTCAGGCAATTTAAACAAACCATCACAGGGACATCATGCACCCCTAAACACACCCAGATATATGGGCCCAAAACACTCACCCCCCCCCACTTGTCACCCCAACACCGTCGCACCTCAGCCCCCCCCCCCACACACACACACATCCATCCCACCCGTCACCACAACAGACAACAACCCCCGCTCCACATACACAGACATCATTTAAAGTACCGATATCTTTTATTTCTGAAAAAAATGGCACATTTTTTTTTATCAATTATCTCTGTATGTTTAATGTGATTAAGGGTAGACGAGGTATTGTTGGTCAAAAAAAAATAAAAATCGATTTTCATTATCTAGATCAATATATTATTGAAAAATAACACCTTGATGTTTTGCAAAAGTTCATTCTACAAATTGCATACTTTGCAAACTTGCTTAATTTATTGTTGTTAATGAGTTATGTACGTTTTACAAAAGTGTTGTTGTTTCAGCGCTCTTTACAACGTAACTCAAGAACCACAGGACCTACAAAAGTATATCTGTGATATTTGAATTCTTCTACACGCCGCTATGAAATGAGCAATGCAGTTTTTGCCAAAGTTCACTATCATTCACAAGATGCCTTGAACTACCAAATCGCAACAGTTTGAAATTGTTAATAACCTTAAAAATTCAAGCTTACATGTCATATACAGGGTGTCCCAAAAGTCTCGATACCTTTTTAAACCTTTGTATCTTTAAGAAGAAATGGTATACAAAAAATATGAAAACATATTTGGAAAGAAGACACTTGGGCAATTATTTTTGGTACCAAACTTGCCCCCTTTTGTGCCTCCTACTTAAAAATAATGTTAGATGAATGTATAGGCACATAACGCGTATAGTACCATACAGCAGTCATTCCTTTTCTGAACATTCACAGATCTTCTTGGGCTTGCTGATACAGCACGTCTTACTTTATCAATATTTCGTGTATCGCCTTGTCTTCCTACGTCCATAGCGCACTAAATCACATACTGATCCTGTCTTAAAGAATTTGTTGACAATGTTTGTATGCAGCATTTTGATGGTGCTCGAGCATGTCCAAATAAGATAATGAGATAATGTTCGTTGAACTTCTTTTGAGTAAGTTTGACCGATTTCGTTTCGCATAAAACCAAAGAATGTGAATTTGTTGTTGAATATTGTAAGTCATGTTGATACAACGCCATTTATCACTTATTCGTGCATACAAAATGTCAGCACTGTGCCAAAACAAACCGCTTGAATGCGCTTGAATGGAATGGGGGGGGGGGGTAGCAGAGCAAAACAATGGTTTCAACAGGACGGTGCGACTCCACACACAGCCAAAGTGACTCTCCAGTGGCTTGAAAATCGTTTCCATGAGAAGATCATGTTCCTCAAAACTGATCAAACTTGGCCACCTCATTCTCCCGATTTAAGTCAACCTGATTTTTTTCTGTGGGGTTATCTTGAAGTCCGAGTGTATAGCACCTCGCAGCATATCCGACTTGAAGGAAAACATAAAGAGTGAGATAAGAAAACTTGAAAGAGTTGAAAGAGACACTTGCAGAAGCGTCATTCAGTACTTCACCGTCAGAGTACGCGAGTGTGCGAATTTATATGATGGACATCTTGAACATATTCCGAATAGACTACTTGCAAAACAAAACAAAAGTCCAAACTACGGAAGAACAAAATAAAAATAATGTGAAGTTGTTGGGAATAGTGTTTAAATTTGACAATGTTCCTGGTGATTTGTTCCCATTAACCATTTTTGCATAATGCGCTATATTCATGCATAATGTCTTCTGACTTAGCATGAAAAGGGGAGTTTCAATGTGACAATTCAGTAATGATCAACTCAATCAAAACATTATAAAATCCTTGAAAATTACTTTACCAAGTCACTTTGTTAGGATTGTGAGCAAATGCAGAAGAGGGTGTTAATTTGACAATTCGTTTGCATTTAATTAAGTGTTTTTGTTTCTCCGGTTGAAAGAACGATTTTCCAATATGATAAACATTTGCTCGTATCTTCATACTACAACATGCAAATATTAGCAAGTTTGGTACCAAAAAAATGGCCCAAATGTCCTCTTTCTAAATATGTTTTCATATTTTCTGTATACTATTTCTTCTTAAAGATACAATGGTTTAAAAAGGTATCGAGACTTTTGGGACACCCTGTAGTTGTGCAAACACTCGGCACCCAAAATGACACACCCAACCATGTCTTACCAATTAGATAAAGCATTTCATGTTCTGTATTATTCCCCCAAGGTTACGGTTACACTGAAATAATGCATTGATAGGTCTAATTCAATGGGATATCGACTTACATATTACACACCCTACCCTGCACAACCCATCAACTTACGACACCCCATCAACAAACTCACATACCCCAACCTCACACACCACAATATATATACAAAGAGTACACATGTGCGCTACACCCTGCCCCCTCACACCCAACATTAACATACGCACACATTCATTGCACACATACACTAACATACGGGGACACCAACAAAAATTAAGGTACACCAAACCACTCAAACATAAAAACCTGAAAAAACACTTAAACTTTTTAACTGTTTTGTCTGATATTGATATTTTTCACAAACCTGTCATGATTATGCATCTACATTTGTATACCCATGAGGAGTATTATGCCTACAATGGGACTTTGCACATGTTTACAAGTAGCTGTAAGCCATTGTCTGACATTCTGAAGGAGATTGGCGTTGGCCATGTTGACTGAAGTGGCAGAATATATTAAATAATCCAACAATACATATGACAAGTGGCAGAGGAGTTCCAAACCCAAGTATGGGAGAGGAGTGTCTCAAGGGTGTCTACTGTAACCCAGGACTGTAACTGATCTCTTCTGCATTATATTATTAATTGATGATAGGTGATATGTAGAGTAAATAGGATGGGGAGAACACAAGAGTGTGTACTTTTGGAGGGGAGTTATTGGATGATGTGGTATTTGCAGATTGCCAAGCAAGTATGGTAGTCCTATGGTACAGGTCTACAAAGATTGATGGAAGGCTTGAATGGAAGATTGAAAGAATATGACATGAAAATTCATGTAAAGAAGTTCAAAGTAGTGAAGACATGACGAGGGCCGAATTTTAAGCATCACCATAAATGGACAGCAGAAAAAGCAGGTAACTCAGCATGGGAAGAGTCGTACTAGAGCCCTAATACTAGAGCAAAGATTGGCATGACAAACAAAAGAAAACTCTGCTTTCCAAAGCTTACAAGAAGGACATAAACAGATGCGAGTTGTAAAAAGTCAGTAGTTTGGAGTGTAGCCTGACATGGATCTGAGACATGGACACTGCAGAAAGAGGATACATGTTATGAAACTGGAAGCTTGTGAAATATGGGTGTGGAGAAAAAGTACTTTGGAAAGACAGAAGACTAAGTGTTTTAACACTTACCCATTTGTCATCTCTCTTTCAATACTGTGGAAAGAGAGGTTGATAGTATGTATATACAATCAGAAAGAAGAATTGGACTGGAATAGATGGAACAGCGGAAGGAGGAAGGGATCAAGAACGCTTGTGGAGTTAAAGCAGGGTCTATATTAAAGTGAACAGCTGTTGATGGGAACAGCGAATTATTACCTGTCAAATAAGGCATAGGCCTATACATTACGCAAGCAAGCTAGGCTACATGGGCATGGTCATGATTCTATAAATATTCGCAATGTGCACTGCTTTGCCTGGGTGCTTTGCCCGTTCAAAAACATTTCAATGGGATTTTTAATTGATCAATTTAGAGGAATGATGAATATTCTCTTCAGTTTCAATACTCATAGAGTACAAACAATGTTAAAGAACGTCACAGGCTATTCGAAAAGTGCAGGGCATCATCCGGTACTGTTGACTGTACTTCAAAAGTACACTCATGTACTCTAGGTTCCAGAGTAAAAAATAAGTACAACTTGTCTGTACCAGTGCGATAATAATCATACATATGAGGGAGGCACTTATAAGGAAGAAGAAGAGAAACATAATTGTGTTGTTGAGAAAGGAATGAGGAAACATATAAACTCGTTTTGTTTCAACATCAGATTTTCTTTACAATGATTAAATTGCAGCATTATAATAGACATGCATATACCTCAAGTGGATAGTGTTTACTTAGAAAAAAGATGACACAAGATGATGACTCAGTATCATTGGTCATGGGAAAGTATGTAACGGGTATGGGTCCCAAGCCATGAGTACGGGTACGGGCACGGGCCCAGACCATGGGTACAGGTACGAGTCCCAGGCCATGGGTACGGCTCCCTAGCCATGGGTACGGGTACGGGTCCGACCCAAAATAGGGTGCGAGTACGGATACGGAGCCACGGGTACGGGTATGGGTACGAAAATTGGGACTCGAGTACGGGTGCGGATAGGCCTACAGGTCCCAGTATGGGTAAGGATACGGGCCATGGGTACATCAGGTACGGAAATTGGGACTTAATACTTGTATGGGTCCCATTATGGGTATGGGTATAAACAAAGCTATTACTATTGGTGTAAACATTAATTTGATGTTAATTGCTATTAATACACTCTTGATGTAATAAATAAATAAAACTACATTCCGCACCAACAAACATTTATAAAGAGAAATGTATTATGTCATAATCATATGCAACATAAGTTTGAAGTTGTTTTATGAACCATGAGTTCCTGAGACATTTTTACTTGCTAAGTACTCTCATTTACAAAAAAAATGTAGAACTGGTTTAATTTTGTGGAATCAGATCCTTTTCCAGGATCTGTGGTGGAATTAATCAAGTACAAAAAGAGATTTGATGTGGTCTTAGTGAATCGAGCAATATATTGGGATGTGAAAATCATCATGTGAAAAAAAACTATGTCTGCATGTGTATTGACACACAGATTGCACAAATAATAATTTCAACATACATTTAGTAATTTCATCCAATTTAATTGTTTTGTCAATTTTCCGAATAAAGAGCCTAGCTTTCATCATGTTCATTTCATGCACATCCACACATCCCTTCTACTTCTAAGGTAGGCCTAATACTGGACAGGACCAGGCGATATAAATATCCAGACTTAACTTCTTACACACAATGATTAATAATATCATTAATTATGCACATCTGGACAACTATATCCAAGTTTTATCAATACTTTACCTATTAGCTTCTGTAAATCATAAATTTCTGTAAACATGGCGGTAAAGGAACTCTATTCATTTGACTCCGATGCACAAGCATGTGGCGGAGAGCTATGCTCACACAAACATTGACATGTAGTTCTTCATGTGTGCACTTGTGCATGCAGGAGAGTCAGTGTATTGGGATGGGGAATATTAAAATGATGAATAAAAGCTATAATAATGATATTAAACATGATAACTTGAAATTCACCACAAAGGACAATTCTTGAAATGTTTTTCCAGTTTGCTGGTTTTTTTCTGTACCATAGTGTGCACGAATGCGACATGTATACATATGTATGGGTGCATGGCATAAAGTGTGCACTGCAGTGTAGAGACTGTCACAATCTACACAGAATGTAGCATAATATGTACATTTTGTGTAGCATTGGCTAGATTTAAGTTTTTCTGGGCCCTGGGCCAGGCTAAAATTTAGGGCACTTGCTATATGGATAGTGGATCCATGTGAAGAGTTATCCATGTGGATCCATATGTTACTCACCACCCAAACCCACCCTATTTGTTTTGATTATGATCAGTAACTGAGAGGAGAAGTAGGAGAGGAGTTAACATGCATCTGGGAAGTGAGAGTAGATCTACTCTCACTTTCAAATTTGTATTCACTTGTAGGCCTATGTATTGATTTGTCCTGATTGAGCACCATTGTCTCATGTTATGGTTAATGAATATAAAACACAGTTAATTTGTCCTCATTGAGCATCATCATTGTCTCAAATTGGTTGTTGTCTTGCATGTTTATTTAGGTTTCAAGTTTCATTGTTTGGTAACTTATAATATCTACGGAAGAGCTGCCATACACCTTCCAGCATTTTCCTCCATAATGTGTCTGTTTATTGAATTGTGTTCAATATTGTTTTCAATGTATTTACCATTACCACTAGGCCTAGTATAGACTACTCTAAGGTCAAGTGGTTGTAATGATAAAAAAGGAAGGTAGTGAACCTGCAAGTTTTGGTAACATTTGTAGACTCCTATATAGGCCTAATAGGCCTACAAGTGAAGTGAACTTGCTATCAACCCAAGATAGCACTCTCCATTGATTGATCGATTGACATATAGGTACAGGATGAAAGTCCCATCCTGAGATGGGTAGGCCCTATCTGACACCACAGGGGTTCAAATTGCAAATCAATTGCGGGAACCTGTTTAGGTTCTCGCAAAGGCTCTTCTTGAGAACATTCGGTTCTCATCAAAACCAGGCTTCTGATTCCTGCAAAATATTGAGAAAAATAGGTAACCTTAATTTGTGTGCAGTTTTTCTGACAGACAATGCATGTTGCTTTCACTACCCTTTCACAACAATGCTCAAACTTAAAACTAGTTCTAAGTTCATCTGACCAATCGGCCACTGTTGCCTTTGTCACCGATTTAATTTTTGCCTTGGAACAAGGGATAGATTAACTACCAGAGCAATAATTTATGAATACAATTAATATATCTCCCTGCACTATCATATTTCTGCTGCAGAAAGGTAAAAATATAACACAACATGCGATCTGAGACTTGGAAGCTTACGAGAACCAATTTTGGTTCTCCTAGTTGTAATCAAGCGAGAACCTTCAGGAGAACCGGTTCTCGGGTTCTCCTCGAATTTGAAACCCTGCACCATTGTATATTTTATACTCACAAATACATACATGAGGTAGGGTGTGGTTCTACCTGGTAGCACATTCGGAAACAACATGGAAAGTATTTGCTATCTACTGCAGATATACATATAGATGACGTTTGCACGTCCAAGTGGTTTAATTTGGGGTCCTGGACATGTACCTTCAAATGCAATTTCTGGGAAGTCATTTTGACTTCTGTGAAATGCATGTAATTTGTGACACAATCTGGTCCATGGGGGCAAAGGAGGCATTTTGAAAATTGATTTACTGTAATTCTTACATAATACGAGGGTCATTCAATAAGTTCTACCCGTTGGGTCATAACTTTTGTTTTGTTGTTTAAAGAGTGATAGAGTTACGCAATCTGCTGTTTAGTTATCAATTAGAACTTTGCAGAGAAACATGACAAGATAGCTTTTTATTGTACCTGATTGAAATACCAAAAAGTATGTCAATAATTTGGTGCACTCTTAGCTATAATTTTTGCTTTTGACAAAACATGCACATGGAGGCCGGATTATGTGGTTTTATATTAAAATTCCACTCAGCCAAAATTATTCCTAAAATATATAGGAATATCGAATAGACACAAGAGGTTCTTTAAATATTTTAAGAAACTCGTTGGAAGCTATTGTAGGACGCGTTTAGATTAACTGTGATCAAATTAATTTGATCTATTTTGGTTAATCTCATCAGCTACATTTTGCTGTGTTTGATCTTAGGATAGATGCCCATTTTAGGCTGTTTTGTCGCACATATATACCAAATGACTGTCTAGCTTTTTGATATTCAAAATGGTAGATGTGCGGATCAAACACAAAAGTGTGTTATATTTTAATCTTCACTACTTATATGGATGTATCTGCACTGCAAAAAAAAGTGTTCTGAATTAGAACACTAAAAATTGTAACACTTATTGAACATATAAAAGTGTACTGATTGTGAACACCAAGTGTTCACCTTTTGAACACTTGATGTTAACATATTGTCGTCATTTTGTGAACATGGTGTGTTCATGTTTTGAACACCTAATGTTAAAACTTTGAACACAAAGTGTTCCAAATCCTAACACATTTACATGTTCAATGCCATGTAACACTTTAAGAACACATTTACATGTTCAAAATCAAATGTGTTCAGCTTTAGAACACTTGTGTTCTAATCATTTAGAACACTTGTGTTCTAATCTTTGAACACTGGGTTGTGTTCACAAATGTCATACACTTAGTGTTCTAGTCTGGAACATATGACACTTAGGCCTACATAATACATATGTTCAATAAGTGTTACAAAAAGGGATGCAATATGGCTACGCAAAGCAAGGTACAATGGGTAAATGTATAATGTACACCTTTGTCCGAAATTTAATTGTAACAACAGACTCAGTAGTAAATTACAGCAAACCTAGGCCTATGCATGTTTGACGAGTGCAACATCACAAATACCTCTATTCCATCAGGCATGCCATGGCATGAAATCGACCCGCATACTGACCAGTTGTAAGACACACTCGTCAGAAGTTTAGGCCTACAGTATAATTCACATTAGGCCTAGGGCCTATATCAAATTGCAGATTTGCACACTGTCTGACTATGTGACTATTGTATGGTCATGATTGATAAGCTTACTGTACATTCATTAAAATGCACTAAAACCACGCAATACAAAAACGATGAATTTACATTTTTAGTCTCATTGTTCTATGATATGTGGAGAACACGTTCGATATATTTGTTTTTAAATAAAATGGTACTTTGTGGGTAAAATCTCACCTCCAAATCCCCGTCCAAATCACGGTTTCTCACTCCGATGACATCGTCTGTTCGTGCAACGACGCATGCGTGGCCCAGCACGTGGTAAATATAGCCTACATACATACAGTGTTCAAAACGAACACATTACATGTTCATTCAAAATTTTGAACACCTGAGCTGTAGGCCTACAACACGATTTTATGGGCGTGTACCCAGAGTTATTTGGAGTGTACGGTATAGGCCTAAATTTCAATATTCGACGTAAGCCTACCCCTATAATAGGCCTATTGTCAGGTATTTTTTCTATAAACCGCAAAATGTTCAACATGTTCAACGTACTTTCATTCCGTGCAAGCTGCAGGCCTGTGTAAAATAAAATGAGAACAACTGATGATCTCCATAAATAATAGTAACCAATTATAAAAATGGTTTTACAATCAGGCGAGCATTTTATGCTAGGCCTATATGCCTATAATAGTGTTGTGAAAATTGTAGATTAAACATACAGTGTTCATTTTATGAACATTTAGTGAATGATCAAACACTATGTGTTTAAAAGTTTCCTCTGACTTTATGTTACGAACACTAAGCATTACAAAAGTGAATGCTGTATGTCAAATAGGCCTATGTCGAATTTGAACAGGTGGTGTTCTAATGCTGAACATTTCAAACACTATGTGTTAAAAGTTTCCTCTGACATTATGTTACTGAACACTAAGCATTCTGAAATTGAATACAGTATGTCAAAATTTGAACAGGTGGTGTTCTAATGCTGAACACTTCAAACACTATGTGTTTAAAAGTTTCCTCTGACGTTATGTTACTTAACACTAAGCATTATGGTTACGAACACCAAGCATTATGAAATTGAATACAGTGTGTCAAATTTTGCACAGATGGTGTTCTAATGTTGAACACTTTTTTTTGCAGTGTGGTCTTGATAAGACTAAGAAAACAAACCGATATAATGAACAAGTTTGAAAATACAACATACTTTGGTTTTGTTGGTTGAAACTATGATTATGAGCCCGTTTTAGGCATGTTTTATAAAGTTCTATACATAGGCCTACAGTGCAGCGTTATAAATGTGCATATAAAAGAGCCTTATTATGAGGACCATATGATTACCCGATTGGGTGTGGTTTTATTATGGTTCATTATAAGGTCTATATATTTAAAATAACATGCAGATCTGTATAGGAACAATGGAACTAGTGTAACCAACTAAAGTGTCAAGGAAGCTCGTAAGGAAACATTCATGAAGATAATGTGATGATAGATAATTAATTTTCATCTAATAGATCCAACAAAATAACGAGGTAACGTGAAAGAAACACTGCTTGTTATTTTGGCCGTTTAACACGCAGTTCTATGGGCGGACATAAAGTCATAATTTCTTGAATTATGACTTTATGTCGAACTTTGCTCTGTTTACCTACAAACACAACAAATTTGGCTGATTCCATTTAGGTGCAAGTTGTGACATGTGTAAACATTACAAATATGCCAAAAATCAGGTTTAAAAAAAATTCACCAAATTCATATTAGATTGTACATTATGACTTTAAATGGCACTTCCCTGTTTAAATAGTGAATCCAAAATGTCATCAATATTAATTGAAATGCCAGTAAACTTCAACTTGATTTGATTTTTGTATTTTTGAAGATTTGTATTAAAATATCATCAATATAGTTGGAACATGTTGTCTAAATAGTCAATGTGTACAGTGTAAATAAGTAATTTACATTTCTTTATAGCTGTTGTGTTTATAAATTTAACAATTATGAAGCAAATGGGATTTTAAAGTTTCCAGTCATAGAATTCAGTTTGTGTGTAGTTTACTTGAAAAATGAGTTGTGGAATAAATACTACTATGACTATGAACTTTTAAGCAGCCAGTATCAGCTGTAGTGACCTGGAGTAAATGTCCCATTGGGACTAGTCGGTGTCTTGTGTGTGCGTGTGTGTCGATCCTTGTGTGCCCTATAAAAACAAGCAATTTTCACTGTGAAATCTGCATCATCATACAGGTGTTTGGTTTTTCACACCCTCATAGATTAGGTTTAGGGGTAAAACCCAGGGTGGGGGTTGTCCAAACAAGTCTTTTTGCTGCATATTAGGTCTTCCAAAAAGGGAATGGGCTACTTTATCATGCCCTCTTTTTGGGTAAAATATTCCCCATGCAGTCTCAAAAGAATGACCGGGGATTTCATCAAATGACTCCCTTTTATTTTTGGTGTCAATTCTCTCACTGAAAGACACCTAGTTTCAACTTGGTGTCTGCACATCCCTGTCATTTCCAAATTCGAGTGCCCCTTCCCATCTGGAAATAGGGCTTCTTTTCCTTTTTCCTGTTAATCCTTTCATCTACTGAAGTAATGAAATATATACTGTTTTAAAATTGAGCCTATTGTCAGGTCAGCTGGATAAGAAGTTAGTGAATTTAGACAAAAAAATCATTCTGTGAGAGATTATCAAAAAATCAATGTTTTTCACTTAAAATTAATATTTTATTGAAAGACTAGTCTTTAATTGATGTCTAAGGCTAGCTTCAGACTCCGTATTATACGTACAATATTGTATGTACAATACTTTTAAATGACGTCAAAAAGTATTACACGTGCAATAAATATACGTGCCACGACGAGTTGAATCAGATTAAATAACGCGCTATAACCCTGACGGTTCATTATTTGCTAAATCCAAGCGAGGTCACCAGAAAATCTATGCAAGAGAAATTTCTACTGCTGCTGATGAAAAATCCTAGAGTGCGTTTGGAGGTTCTTTCTGCACTTTACCAGTAGCCTAATAAATTCATAAAACAATAAAAATCAAATACAGATTTAGGGCAAATGTTTTTACTCACTGCTCATCTGATCCACTTTCCCAGGAAACTAAATACCGATACTCCTTAGTTTTTCCCTGACTTTCCAGACATAATTATGAGTAAACATAAAATTTAATGTTTACAAAACAATCAAATATATATACATTCTTTTGCATTTTGTACATAAATATTGATATCAATAGTGTAGGCCTACAAACATTAAAAAAGGGGGCCTAAGAGTATGTCTATTTTTAATCATATACTAATTCCGCCATGCCCAAACATATCTTATTATGAAATCGTGTAATGGAAGTGGAACCCAAATTCCAATCAAAAATAAAAACAACAAATTTGTTATCAAATACACTAGGCCTATACATTGTATTATAGGAATTTAATAGATGGTTCATTTTAATTAATAAATAGATTAACACGGGTAATGGACAAGAAATATTTGGCAATACCGGATCTACCAGAGAGCCAGTGGATAAAGAAATTAATCAAAATTAAAACAAATTAAATGAGAAAATGAAAGCAAGGACATTTGGCGAAGTATTGTTTTAGAATTCGAAGGAGTCCTAAATGTTATCCTGGCCCCAGGACACTGATTAATGTAAATTCGACCCATAGTTATTTTATCTACTTTTGCCAACATTCAACCTGTTCAATGTGATTTATGCCTATTTTAATAAAATTCAAATCTGACGTATCAACGTTGTATCGTGCACAAATTATGATTCGAGACTATTTCATTTGACACGGTTGTATGGATTTCAGAAGATCGGTCCTATAATAGATATCGATTAGAGAATTACAGCAAGAGGCTTTGAGGATGCCGTAATCCTCTTGACCATCAACCAATCAGAGAGACATATTTCAGAATTATGTTCGTATATTTGAAACTCCTTCAACTCTGAAATATATATTTCAAGTAATCTCGTTTCACATTAACACGTTTATGGATGTATTGGGATGATCATAAGTAGGTCTATAACATACACCATCATAACATGCCTCAACGATATCAACATGTAAAAAGCTGTTGCAAATTCATAACACAACGTGTTATAATGTATAATGTTATATGCCAAAACTTTATAAAACAATGAAAATATCAGTATCAATCAAATCAAAACCAGAATAAATACATAGGCCTACAAATAATACTTAAGAAACTGACTAAATCAATATATGACTAAATGTCAGTATAAATGAATCGCTAAATCAATTAATCAATCAGTAATCAATCAATCAATAAATAAATAAATAAACAAATAAATAAATAAATAAACAAATAAATAAATAAATAAATAAACAAATAGGCCTAAATAAATAAATATATAAATAAATAAATAAGAACTGAATGTGCCATTTATATTATTATTACAATTTTAATATTATTAATATCGTTAGTATTAATAGGCCTTTTAATATTAAGTACAGTTGAATACAAAAGACATGAAAAGATGTTCATCATTCCGTACACGAACACTCACTAAATTTACCACTCTTAGAAATTTGGCAACTACGTATCAATTAAGCAACCAATGATTGAAGCACAATATATATTTTCCCGGTACATACTATTTATTGCACGTGTAATACTTTTTGACGTCACGAAAAGTATTGTACATACAATATTGTACGTACAATATGGAGTCTGAAGCGCGCTTAACAGGTTTTTAGAAGTCAAAATTGACAAATGTTTCCTAATTGAAGAAGCATTATTTAATATTTGAGGGGATTTTTAAAAACTGAAGGTTTGAAAAAAAAAGAAGAAAAAAAAAGAAAGAAATCTGACCGTCCGACCCAACTTTCCCATTTTCCCACTTGAGGGCAACACAACAATAATTTTTTTGGCCTAAGTGGATTTACAAACTATAGGCTATAGGCCTATTTACAAAATGTTACAGAAAAATGTACAAGATTGCAGTTCCTTAATAACAGAACCGTAGCCACAGTGCAACACCCCCCCCCCGAACCTGCAAAAGTATACAAAAAGTCCCAAAATTTAAAGCATTTATGAGCGTATATAGCGAGCCAAAACAATTGGTGTTTTAAAGCTTTTGTGGTCAAAAAAAAGGGTCCAAATTTGGGGAAGAAAGTCCACTTTTCACAAAATTGCACCACCTTTTGGAAAAAAGCCTACTTTTTCCAAATTCAGCACCCCCCCCTAAAAAAATCGTGGCTACGGGCCTGCTTAATAACAAGATAATTGGACAAAAGACATGTATATGAAATTCGCACATACACTATAGTAGGCCTACTGAATAATTTTGATATCAGGTCCAGGCAAGATAATATTAAAATAGAAATTAATTTCTTCAGACTCAGACAGAGTGCCCATGACATTGATTTATCCTCAATAGTAAAACACTTACTCCCAAATACCCCCGAACAATACAGCAAAATTTTTATATGCAAGTTGGAACTGACTAAATTTTTTTTCTACATGTAATAGGCCTATATTTTCTTTTCTCCCAACAATTACTTTCATTTATACATAGTTAACACAAGTAGAGAACTTTATACATTTCATTTAGTGTGTTACCATGGTAATATGGCTACCAGTGTCAAAACTCTGAAAATACCATTAGCCTCTGACCCGTGCCAGGTTCAACGGGAGGGCTAAGCACATAGCGGTTATTTCAAACTCCAAAAAGCACTAATACAGTAATAGTTGCACACATGCAATATCCACATGTAGTTATTACTGTGGATTGCACATGTTTATACATGTACAGCTATTTTCTCACGAGGCTAAGAACTACCGGAAAACTAAAAGGTGAAATTTTGTGTTTACCGGGCCATTTTCAATTTTACAGTATAGCATTTTAGCCCAAAATAAATGTTAAACAACATGAAAATTCCCATTTTAAATGTAATTGTGTGTACTGTGTACCCTATACAGTGTACATGGCATGCATGTATGTAGGTAAACACTTGAAAGCTCTTGAAAATAACAGAGTATTGACAGTGAGTTTGAATTTGTAACCACTTCTATTTAGATAAAAATTCCTTTAAAAGGAATAGGGTGGGCAAATGAAAAATTGTCAAGAGAAATGAAAGTATGAGTAAGTCTTCACAATTAAAAACAGGGAAAATATGACACAACATCGATTTCCAATGGCGGAATAACACAAAACGTATAACCAAAGTTAAAAGAATTTTTAACTTTATATGTTTATGATTTCACACCACCAAATAGAATTATATGGTTGTGCGCCTTAATTTCACTTCTTAGAAAAACCCAAATCTCAATTTAAGCATTAAAATGAGCAGAAATTTGCATAATTTTAGCCAAATTTGGATTGGTCATGATTAGTAATACTATTTCCTGCAAGTGTACCACAGATGGGCGAGATCAAATAACTTTTAATGATTTTAAGCAGCCTTTTCTTTACAGAAACACTGGCATGGTTTTGCCTGTAAAATAGGCAACATTCAGAAAAAGAAGACTTCGAGGGCCAGTCGTAAAAAATAATGACGGTCAACCTATATTTTTCCCAGCCAGAGGGATCAGGCAAGGGCTGATTTCAACCATCATAGCTGTCGCTAAAACTGAGTCGCTCCTGTGAAGAAAAAATGACGTTTTCTTAAGGCAAATTTAGCACATATCTCTATGGGACTCTGATTTGGTGGTGTGAGATCTGAATGGACCTGTGTGTGTGAGTCTCAACTTTTGATTGAGCAAATTAGCCCTGTTCCACATTTGCGTTTGCATCCACCGAAGAAGTGCATTGACTGAATTGGTGTAATTAAAGGCTAAAATTGAAGAGAACTGCAACATTTGCTACAAATATACCAGTGCTAAGGTGAGTTATGACCCAAAATGTGTGTTTGAGTGAAAGATTCCATTTCAGTAGAGTGACTTAGGCCCATGCAATGTACAATCATAATATTTTGTAAGCTTACATCATCAATGGCATGCAATGACTCAGTGCCAGATAGAGAAGACATCAGTATGGTGCTAGGGTACTGGTCGGAACTCATGAAATAGGCGCCTGGATCAGGTAAGCTTACGGTTTGTGTGTGTGCGTGTTGGGGGGGTAGGCTAAGCTTATGATTCCACTACTGGTAACCCATGTAATGTTTACAATCATGCTGGTATGCAGTGACTCAGTGCCAGATGGAGAAGACATCAGTATATGGTGGCACGTGGGCTAGGGCACTGGTTGGAGCTCATAAAATGTGCCCATGGATCAGGTAAGCTTATATGGGGGGGTAGAGTTAAGATTTCACCAATAGGCCATATAATTCAACACTTATAATTCAGGTATTGTGGATATGTTCTTCTTTGTTTCTGTGTGTCTGCCTGGCTTCTTGTCCCTCTTGACTGTAAATTGCTGAAAGCCTAAGTCTTGGTGAACTTTAACATGGTAATCACAATGCTATCTTCAGTAGGGCCTAGATAGCAGATGTCAGAGACACAATGATTCTGCTTGAAATTTTTTTTTTATTTTCTTTCTTGCTCAAATTATGCTAAAAATAAGTTAATTAGATTAAAATAGTCTGAAATTAAGGACAATCAGAAACATGTTGGATCATTCATGGAGCTGTGTGTGTGAGTCTCAACTTTTGATTGAGCAAGTTAGCCCTGTTCCACATTTGCGTTTGCATCCACCGAAGAAGTGCATTGACTGAATTGGTGTAATTAAAGGCTAAAATTGAAGAGAACTGCAACATTTGCTACAAATATACCAGTGCTAAGGTGAGTTATGACCCGAAATGTGTGTTTGAGTGAAAGATTCCATTTCAGTAGAGTGACTTAGGCCCATGCAATGTTTACAATCATAATATTTTGTAAGCTTTTTATACATCATCAATGGCATGCAATGACTCAGTGCCAGATAGAGAAGACATCAGTATGGTGCTAGGGTACTGGTCGGAACTCATGAAATAGGCGCCTGGATCAGGTAAGCTTACGGTTTGTGTGTGTGTGTGTTGGGGGGGTAGGCTAAGCTTATGATTCCACTACTGGTAACCCATGTAATGTTTACAATCATGCTGGTATGCAGTGACTCAGTGCCAGATGGAGAAGACATCAGTATATGGTGGCACGTGGGCTAGGGCACTGGTTGGAGCTCATAAAATGTGCCCATGGATCAGGTAAGCTTATATGTGTGGGGGGGGGGGGGAGAGTTAAGATTTCACCAATAGGCCATATAATTCAACACTTATAATTCAGGTATTGTGGATATGTTCTTCTTTGTTTCTGTGTGTCTGCCTGGCTTCTTGTCCCTCTTGACTGTAAATTGCTGAAAGCCTAAGTCTTGGTGAACTTTAACATGGTAATCACAATGCTATCTTCAGTAGATAGCAGATGTCAGAGACACAATGATTCTGCTTGAAATTTTTTTAAACCAGCTTTCTTGCTCAAATTATGCTAAAAATAAGTTAATTAGATTAAAATAGTCTGAAATTAAGGACAATCAGAAACATGTTGGATCATTCAGATTTCACACCACCAAATAGAATTATATGGTTGTGCGCCCTTAATTTCACTTCTTAGAAAAACCCATGGATTCTCAATTTAAGCATTAAAATGAGCAGAAATTTGCATAATGTTAGCCAAATTTGGATTGGTCATGATTAGTAATACTATTTCCTGCAAGTGTACCACAGATGGGCGAGATCAAATAACTTTTAATGATTTTAAGCAGCCTTTTCTTTATCTTATTTGTTATTCCCCATTGGAGGTTGTGTCATATTTTCCCTGATTTTAATCTTATCTATTGCTTATCCTTTGTTCTCTGCTGGTCGGTTGGAACAGATTTTCCCTGTTTTATATTAACCCTTCACATCATAACAGAAGACATTTTATGTTAACATTTTATATAAAACAGTGTTATAAAACTTTTGTAGATAATAGTTATTTAAAACATTTTCGTAATCATACCTAGAGTTTTTTTTATCATCAGATAGAAATACTTCTGCTCATCTTCTCTGGTGAGACAACAGGGCTGGGGTATCTTTCCATATCAAAGTTTAAAAATCTGTCATATCAATATCCTCAATATGTTGTTTTGAAACAACTTATGAGGGGAAAAGTTTGATTTTGCAATATTTCGATATTATTTTTTTTAACTTTGTAACTTTATTATGATTAACATAACTGTATTTCAAAATGTCAAATTATATCATTATTTTGTCCCAACAAAAATAATCCAGGGAATAAAATATTCATTCATATGTTTATTTATTTTATTCAACCTGGGCCATATCTACTGGTGCACATGCATTCTCATAATTTGTCTATAATACCTTATACAAGCATCAGCAAGATTTGAAAATTAAATAGCCTGTGTACACACTGAACACAATGCACAGCTGTCAGTATAAAATGATATATATGACCTTCACAATGCTATTAATTTAGCCCAAAGATTAGGAAAACTAGCAAAACTGGTGAACTGATACTGTTCAAATAAAAACATCTGCAAATCTTGCTGCAATTTCCAAATAGTATTTCTATTACTTAAATAATTATTTTTGTTATTTCTTTTAATACAAACACATTACTGCCTATGACGACTTTATCGTATTACTTATATATCAAAATCAAGCAGTGGCGTAACTAGGGGGGGGCTGGAGCCCCCATTTTGAACCCTTGCCCCTTTTTTGCCCCCCCCCCCCCACCAATGAAAAAGTTAAAGTAGGCCTACTTCTGAGAGTTATTAATTAACCTCATATCTGGTCATTTTAACCATAAAAAACACAAATTTATTCCACTTTTTTACCATATATGTCACCAGTTTAGCTTCAATATGCCAAATATTTTGGCGCGCTTCGCGTGCATTTGTACCATACACTTCTTTTGTCGCCAAAAGGTGCTGGATTCCTGCCCCCTCATTTATTATGTTTGCCCCCGCTTGCCCCCCCAAATGAAAATGTCTAGTTACGCCACTGAAATCAAGTAATAATTACAAAACTTGCCGTAAACTATCACCTCTGTGGGTGTTTGGGATATAACCGCACGAATATTTTCTCAACACTGCAGCATGTGAAAAAGTAGGTCAATAGTCAGAGAATATAGGGTGGAGTGCACGCCGCCTTTCAAAAAAAGGTCAAATGTGGGAGGTATCATGTTAATCCAGGGATTTAGTTTTGGCACTTCAGACCTACTCCTGATGCATGCATGGTGGTGAAACAAGAAAGATAAAAACTGTAAAAAATGTATAGAAATTGTGACACAAATTGAATTATACATAAAATTTGTTGTTTTTCGGTTGCTAGCTGTATTGTTTTGGCTCTTCACTTTTTAAAACCGAAGAAAAAAAATTTGGGGCAACAATCCACAACGTCCGTCAGCAAAAATGTTTTCGTCGGTACATACATTTACAAGTTAATGTGCCCCCCGCTATGCCACTGTCTGAAATTTACATTGAATTGTTATTTTTACCCAAGGCCAAAATAACCTTGTTATAAGCTTATGATGGATGGACAGAAACCCTAAAAATATTATTTCTGCATTTCGGGTATAAAAGAATAACATAATTAAAATTTGAACGAAATCGTACATATGGCTTTTAGGTTTTTCTGGAACTGAAAATTATGAGGGAAAAACTCTGGAATTCCAATGCCCTCTATAGGTGTTTTGGTCAAAACAGTAAAACATCTGGAATTCCAATGCATTGGGGAAAATAGTCTGGAATTCCATAATGATTTAGGGAAAAAGTCTGGAATTCCGACGCCCTCTATGGTTTGGAGAATATGACTTTGAATGGATTTTCAGAAATTAAGAGTAAAAAATTGTGGAATTCCTAACGCATTGGGGGAAAAAAGGTCTGGAATTCCTAACGCATTTGGGGGAAAAAGTCTGGAATTCCGACGCCCTCTATAGGTTGGAAGTATGTGACTGTAAAGAGTTTTGGGGAAAAAAGTCTGGAATTCCAGACCAAAGTACATACAAAAAGAGTATGGAATTCGGTGCCCTCTATAGGGGGTTTGATTATTATCTGGAACAGCCCATTGTGGAGATATGGCCTTTTCAAATCGAAAATGAGGTGAATATTATACTTTTTCCAAATCAATTGTCACCCGAACCTTAGACTATGCCATAGTCGAATTTTGATAAAAAAATATGTTATTATTAATCATGATGAACGCATTCCTTGAACTCAAAATTATACTGATGTTTATTAAAATTAAATTGTTCAATAGTAAAATGGTCATAAAGAGTTTATATAATTAGATGGTTAGTGACAATAAAAGTTATATTGAATGTAACATATCTTGCATAATTATAATTGCTCACTTAATATTGAACAATTCTGATCTTGGAATCTACCAGTTTAAATTGATCGCGAAAGCCCAAGTAAAAAAATCCCACTTGGGAAGCTAGCAAACAGAGGGAGTACGGTGACTGAAAATATCAGATATGTTAAAATCTATCAATTGCACACAAACAAATTAATACAAATCGGAGTTTTATGCTTATTAATGTAGGCCTAATAGCCAGAGTACCGGTATGCAAAATGGGCAAGTGGACTACGGAGAAGTCTACCGAACCTTTGAGTTTCTACTCATGCTACTACGAAAATATAGAAATAGATGGATCCCATTCAATGCTTTAATACCAAAATTGTACCGCTGTTGCCCAATTAGCATAGAAAATTAGGCACTATTTGGTAGTGTTCATGTTCATACACTCACAAGAAATTAGCAAATCAAAATTTTTGACACCCCAAAACGACAATTTTCGGCCAAAATCGGACAAAAATTGATTTTTTTCCTCGAAAAATATAAAAAATAGGGAATTTTAAGTGCCAAAATCTGAAACTAGATGATATTTTATCCTGGAAACATATAAACAATCAAGAATTTTATTGTTTTTACCCCTAAATAATTTTTTTCACACATTTGTCCGCCAAATGAAAGTCAAAATTTGAACGCTGTCTTATTGGTATTCCTTGGTGTCAAATACATAGTGAATCCAAAATTGCCCATAAATTTTAATTGAAATGTCCTTTTTAAATTTCAACTCGGTGTCAAGTATTTTTGTATATAGCTTTTGTAAACACCATATTTATCAATTTAAAAAGTAGGAGCATGTTGTCTATATAGTCAATGTTTACAGTGATTTACATTTCTTAACTTCATAGCTATTTTCAAATCTACAATTACTTTCCAGTCAATGAGTCAGTCAATGAGTTCAGTTATAGTCAGTTGTGGAATATAAAAATCCAGCCAGTGTCTTGACCTAGAGTAAATGTCCCATTGGGAAATATTGATAGTATTTATATAGCCCAGTCGTGTGCTGGTGTTGTATTGGTCGTGTGTCACATTCACTGCCCTCAAAATACCATACAGGTTTTCATGCACTCATCAACTTTTCACAGGTGAATTGGCGAGAAAAATGGGGAGGGGGGGGGCTGTTATTCAAACGCGTCATTTTGCTAGAAATATAGGTCTTCCACAATAAAGTTTCGGGCTACTTTTGTCATGTTTGCTATGATGTGTTTACATCAAAGTATTGATTTGACCAATATATCCTGGTTGACCTGACAATTAAAGGAAGGTGACCTGATATAAACTGAGCTCAAAAAGAAACTTTTTTTCACAAGGTCATATTTTGAAATCCTGTCCATCAAATTGAACCAAAATTACACACAGGTTTACTTCAATACTCTACTCGTAACACATGTCAGTAACCAAGCAGTTATCCAACTGACACAACAGCAAAATGCACTGACATGGAACAGCTTCCTGGACCACATTCACAGCCCAGCCCTGTTTCATGAAAAAGGTGTATGAAAAGCAGAAAGCAGCACCGTTGTATCATCTGTGCAAGGATCTTGTGTGCATTCTGACAGATTTTTTGTGCTGGGTGCCAAATGTTGGGCTGTGAAAGTGGAGCAAGTCCAGGAAGCTGTCCCATGACAGTGCATTTTGCTGTTGTGTCAGTTGGACAACTGCTTGGTTACTGACATGTGTTTTGAGTAGAGTATTAAAGTAATCCTGCAGTTTTTGATGATATCTTCGAAATATACCGATTTGGAATGCCAAATTCCAATATGTTTATTAGAAAATATGAGCTTTCATATCTGATACCAAAATCAGCATTTTGATGAGGTACAGTGGTGTATGAGATTGTTAATCAGGTTACCCACCTTTAATTGACAGGATGGTACGATTTCTTCAAAGATGTGCGGTTTTCACCTTTTATGCCCAAAACATGTGCACAGTGCACTTGCATTTAGGGGTGATTCAATAATAATGTATATTACCCCTAGGATGGTGAATAAGGAGGGTGGGGCAATGATTGTTTGGCAGGCCAAAGGGGGGGGGGGGGATTATTTGGCAGGCTAAAGGGGGAGGCAAGCAATTTTTGGCACATATATTTGGCACTATTTCGATATTAACACAAAAAAAGGTGTAAAAACATGTTATGAAATGCTCAAATATATGCAAAATGTTCTTTTTGATGCACTCACATCACATGATTAAAGATAATTTCAGGTTTTAAATTGGGGTTCCCCAAACTCTAACATGTGTAAAGAAAGGGCAAAGATTTTTTGGCATGTCAAAAGGGGTGTGTGTGGCAAAGATTTTTCAGCATGTCAAAAAGGGCAGTGAGGATTTTTTTGGCATAATGAAAGGGAGGAGCAAGCAATTTTTAACAGACCATTTAAGAATCACCCCTATAGTACACATAATCATGCACAGTCCCTAAAATAACTTGCAGAGGATTGGCTTGAAAATTCAAACAACACTTCTTTAATTCATGTCTACACTTGAAGACCTGAGTGCAAGAAGACGGTAAGTCCATATTAGCATCTTGAGATATGATCGTTTAAACTTAATTATAGGCAAGAAGAATCATTTTGTATATCAACCATATAAATATCTATAATATTGATCGATATATCATTTTTGGACTTACAGTATTCTTGCGCTCAGGTCTTCACTTTCACATAGCATTCATATGGTCAATGATAAATAATGAGTTTTCTACTGATGCAAACAAAAATCTACATTTTGATGTGGGCTGTGGATTTGCATGATTATCCTCACCAACATATGAACAGGCACTTGCACAGACATATACAAACATAAATCACCCCCACTACCCCACTACAGTAAAAATGATAAGGGTGCCCATGCTGTGGAAGATGACAGAGCCCAAGAATACGAGGGTTGGTCAATAATATCCATAACCATTATTTATCTCCGCTCATGCATGACTTAGATGACTGTTACTTACGATCAATAAAGTTTGTACCTTTGTCTTTCAAAACACACAACAATTAGTATCAGAGTACCTTTAATTACGTAATCTCATTTGCATAAAATCATTGCCATATGTACACTGACAATTGTCAACATTGGCGGAAATTTGAATTGTAGTTGAGGAATGTGTAATAAAAAGAAGCAGAAGTAAGGAACAAAGCAATTTACCAGCCTTATTTTTGGTATGAGGTAATCTGAGTATATTCAATTGATAATTTTGAAAGAAGAAATGATGTATCCGTCAACAGATCAGGAAAAGGACTGTCTTTGAATTTCACCAAAATTAGGCCTTAACGACAAACAAAAATGGCGTGAAAATCTGGAGAAAAGAGCCCACACGGTAGAAGAAAGAATCCAAATTATCTCCAAAATAAAACAAAAACAAATATGATTGTTGGTATGGTATGAGAGATCATAGTCAAGACAATAGAATTTGTTGCAATAAAAATAGAAATGTGCGCATGCGTAGATGGTACGCATGATTGAACGTACCAAAAAGGGTAAAAAATATGACTAATACAAGGTTTGCGGAACAGTAGCTGTGTGAGTGAATTGCTATACCAAGTTTTATGCTAGAATTAGACATACCTTTCGAGATTCAAATTTCTTATGCAATCCAGAGCCTCTCAATGGTGTGCTACTTTGATTACAAAAACAAGACCTTTTGAAAACAAAGGTTTATTAAGAAAGAAATGTTTGTGATTTCACCACTGGGATCTCCCTTTTTACTAATCAGTAGATACCCAATCAAACCAGGTACCATTTGTTAAATTTTGTCATCGATTAATATTTCTATCCCTTATTATGTAAAGAACAATAGGTGATTAAGCCTACTCAAAATTGGAGATATTCAACACAATCTCTTTTCTTTAATAAAAATGGTATAGATCTAAAAAGAGTACAGCATCATTCCTATGTTATCGGTCTACAAAGTTGCAAAAACCGCGCCAGATTCCATACTTTTATTCTCGAGATATTTGGAATTATGTAACAATACCTCAATTTGGCGCAAGATTGTCTATTGACTATTTTTCACCATAAATCAGGCAGTGCCCATACACTATTGTGTTTATGCTAATGTCATTACGTAATCAAGTATTCAGCAGTATTTAGCGTATGAAGTAACAGTCATCCAAGTCATGCATGAGTGGAGATACACCATAGTTGCGGGACTTATTGACCAGCCCTCGTACTTCAAATGGGGATAATAATCCATACATGTATGCATTGACAGGGTCACAGGGGTGCATAGGGTGGTGGTTGGAGGGCTGTATGAGGGGTAGGAGGAGTTTAGCAAGAATGTAGGGGAGATTGGGGTTAGTTGAAACATTTTTCACAAAATCGTCTTTTTAACGCAAACCGATTACATTCAAGAAACACTAACCATATCAGTATAAACATATACATACATGCTACAAATACAGCCTTAAATTTTATTGGACCTGCTTATGATTATTCATATAATCCAATTTGAAAATTTGAAAAAAGTGTTTCAACTAACCCCACCCCTGGGGTAAGTTGAAACATAGGGTGGGGTTAGTTGAAACATGGCTTGTAAAAATTTCAAAATAATTATTATTGTGTTGTTAGGGTTATACTTCCCTTGAAGGCACCCTTTAACATACAATCAGTGTGAAAAAATGAATAAATAAATATGTGGGAGCGCTGGTCAATACTTTGGACACAAGGTGACGAGTGTCACCATGGACAAAAATATGAGAAGCCTAAAATATTATAAAATGTACTTTCTGTGTGCACTTTTTGCTTGTATTATTGCTTTTTAACCATATTAAAGCAATATTGAAGAAATGGTAAACATGTTACAAATTTTAAAAAGTCAAATTTTTAACCATATTTTTTTTTTTTTTTTTCACGTTTCAACTAACCCCACCTCAAAAGTTTCAACTAACCCCGATGCCTATTTTTACATTTCAAAGTTCATTACACAAAATAAGAAATACAATAAAACTTTTATTTAACATTATTCTGGGACTTACTACTAGTGCTTAGGATACTCTAAAAATAATCCCCTGAATCTTCAAACAACATGGAGATAACGCATCTTTTCTGAGGGGTATAAAAATTAGTCAGCAAGTCAAAAACAGATATTCCTTTCCCAAGCCAACACTGGTGGGGCATCAGTGCTGTTGCTAATTTGGTGGATGACCCTTACTAATACCTATTACTAGGTGCCAGTATTTTACCAAATTAATTTTTTGTGTCAGAAAAAAATACAATGTTTCAACTTACCCAGTGTTCCAACTAACCCCAATCTCCCCTAATCATAGAGGAAAATTTAAGGAACAAATTTTTATGAATAAGCCTTTTAAAATAACACATTATGATACATGGTGAACAAATGGAAGGATTTGACAAGTTTCGTGGTTTTTTGTTTGTTTGTTTTGCTTGTTTTTTTGATTTTTTGTTTTTGTTGTTTATTTTAAACAAAACAGTTTGGAAGATATGAGGATGTGCACAGACACCAGTTTGAAACTAGGGGCCTCAATGAGATACTTGACACCAAAAGATGGAGTCATTAGCGTGTGATGGCCCAAATAGGAGGGGATGTGAGAGTCATGAGAAACATTTTATCAAAATGAGGGTCTTTCTGTCGGAGTGTGGACAATGAGGTCAAAATATAAAAGTTGATGAAGTTTGGATTTTTTTCAAAAAGCCATGGAAAGTTTTAGGAGGAAATATTTGAAGAAAAATACTTTTTAGAGTATCAGAAATTGGGGAGGGGTTGTTTGGTGAGGCTACATAAATTGATTTAATTTTTGGTAAATGAAAAATATAGGCCCTACTGCAGTTTCCATATGATATTGACACATAACACATGATACATGGTGAACAAATGGAAGGATTTGACAGGTTTCGTGGGTTTTTTTTTTTTTTGGTTTTTTTATTTTTTGTTTTTGTTGTTTATTTTAATCAAAACAGTTTGGAAGATATGGAGATGTGCACAGACACCAGTTTGAAACTAGGGGCCTAATTGAGATACTTGACACCAAAAGATGGAGTCATTAGTGTGAGATGGCCCAAAATGGGGTGTGAGAGTCATGGGAAACATTTTATCAAATTGAGGGTCTTTCCGTCGGAGTGGTGACAATGAGGTCAAAATATAAAAGTTGATGAAGTTTGGATTTTTTTTCAAAAAGCCATGGAAAGTTTTAGGAGGAAATATTTGAAGAAAAATACCTTTTAGATTATCAGAAATTGGGGGGGTGTTTGGTGAGGCCACATGAAAATTTGTTTCACGTCCCAACATTTATTTATTTTTTGGCTAAATGAAAAAAAAAATACTGCAGTTTCCATGTGATATTGACAGTGCTAGCAGTTTTCAGTATCTAACAGGAAAATGATGAGGCCCTTTTATTATGAAGGGTTAGACTCTTTAGAGTTCTACAAAAATACTTGCAAGTGATTCATAGTGAAAATTAACTTGTTTATCAACATTAGGCCTATATAACCTTAAAATTAAATATGTAAATTGAGGGAAAAAATATGGACTGATCCCAGAAATTGAGGAGGGGCGCGAAATGAATTGATTGAAGGGATCATTTTCTGGGGATCATTTGAGCCTCATTTGATGAGATGCATTTGAAATAGGGGGTCAACAACAAGTTGAAAACTTGGCCCAGAAGAGTAACAACATAATTATTTACTCTTGACCTACACATAACTACGTAAGACCTATATGAAATTCATGAATACAAAAACAGTATATGTACTAATTCAAATCTAGTCTAATATCATTTTCTTCAGATTGTCTGTGCCATTTGATTTATCATCAATAGTAAAACTCCCAATATTAGAAAAACACAGTGCAAGTGTTTTTGTGTAAGTTAGAATCTGTATTAATTGCCAGTCAATGACTGGCAATATACTTACAGATGTTCTTTTTTCCCAATATTTTTTAAAAGAAGAAGGTGTTGGTGTTAGATTGTGGATATGGGTAACAATGCATATTTGAGGAAATTTACAATTTATCATCAGAGGAGGTATTCAATGTAATTTAACAGGAAAAAAAGAAGTTGCGTGAAGGCAGGTACAGGTGGTAATTATAGGGCACATATCTGAGGAAATTTATTAAGTTAAGGCAATGAGGATTGTATGGAAAAAAAGAAGTCATAAAGGAATTCAGTGTATCAATGCTAAAAAAATCATAAGTGCTAGTGAGGAAGTGACGACCTGGAAAATTATGAGGGAATTTAAAAAGTGAACATACATGTAAAGCACTGAACAAGTTGTAAAGGATAGTGAGATGGACCCATCAACATTAAGAGGTAAACATAAAAGGTAGTAACCAACCATGGTAACAGAAATGTTTTTATCCGGTATTACAGTGAAATAATGTTTTGCCTTTTACTCTGTAACTTCTTTGTCACAGACAAACATCACTCACATGATAAATTTAATTATACCTGTTTTGGATGAATGGCATTTTCTAAAATGTATTGAAATTATTTGATAAGAATATGAAAATGTGTTGAAACATGAACAAACTATTTCTAAAATGTATACATAAATTATTGCAAAACCAGTACTACTAATTTCAATGTTTACAAGTATTTCCCAGTATCAGAGATGCTGCCTTTCCTTCTCATGCCTGAATTCCTTCTTTTATTAAGTCAAAATGTCCGTACTTTTAATAAATTATCTTTAGCCCATTTTGGGGACTTTTTATCCAAATTTACACATTATTACAAGCTATTCCTATAGCCAGGGCTGTCAACTTTTTGGAATTGCTTGGCGTGAGACACGTGGCGTACAGGGATTTACCGACTACAATGTTCATTTTGACTCATATAGCGTGAGACCGTGAGAAAGTGACCCAATGCGTGAGACTCACGGCCAATGCGTGAGAGTTGACAGCCCTGCATGCCTATAGCATGTGTAAATAATTTTCCAAATTGTTATGTTGAATCTGTTTTTCATATACATTTCTTTTGTTACTTTTGAAGAGATGGCGCCGGTGGTAATACTAATTCAAAAACTGCTCAATACAGGGTGTCCCAGAAAAAATTACCGAGCAAATAAAATTGGACGTAAGTCAAGAAATAGACATCAAATTCTAAAAATCTAAATATCAGCATGTGACCCATCTTATTCTGCATCTTATACATTAATTTTACTGAAATCGGTTGACTGATTGCGAAGAAATGAGCGATTACGTTACAATGCATGCATCAATTCAATTCATTCCAAGTTATAAAGAAAGATCATTCTACACAATGAATGCGCCGTAGTGGTTTACTGTCAATTGGCTTCATATTTTGTACCGTGAAATAATTTTCGCTGTTTTTAAATAATCTGTTTCTTGCAAAACATTTAATTAGGTTTTGTTCAAATTTGAAAACCTGCACGATATTGAAAATTAAAGCTTGCATGTAAGGTACTTGTAAATATCTTTTTCAGTAAATGTTGATATAAATGTTGCATAAAGAATTCAATCTGGCTTAACAAAATTCTCACACACATTAATGTTTTCGAATATTTCCAAAGACTTGTAATGCAAATTTAAATGTTAAAACTTCAACATTAATGTTGCATTGTATCAAAAATCACATGTAAAGCTGTAAGCACTAAATCATTGTCATTCTTGGCTCAAAAGGTAAAATATAACATATTTGCCCAACCTAAAGAATTTAAGTTGGAAAACTTCCAATTGCAGAAATCAAAGTATTCTCGGACAAACTGTTTATTTTTTTTCATCTCCATAACACCATCAGATTATAAAATAGATAATGTGGACTTAATTTAATGAGATACACAAACCTCAGGAAGCGGTGAGCCAGTATGAGAATAGCGCCTGTTGATCAAACTTGGAATAAACTGCATTGATGCGCACATTATGTATTTTTTAATTTCTTCGTAACCATTCAACCGAATGTGATGCACAATAAAAAAGGCTATGCGCTACATTTTTTGATTCTGATGTCTAGTTCTTGACTTACATTCAATTTTATTCACTCGGTAATTTTTTCTGGGACACCCTGTATAAGAGACCCTTCCTGCATTCTTATAAATACTGTAATTAAAACATTTGTAAAAAATTTGAAGCTACCGGTTTAAAAAATTGAGGATGAAATACTTTTAATACTTATTCAATTGAATATGTCGGTCAGCAGACAACAGTGTGAGACAAGAAATATTATTGCCCAATACGCACTGAAACAATGATAGGAAAATCAGGAACAACAACAACAGCCCGGCAACAACACTTAGGAATTTCATCACTATTATACTCATACTTTTATGTATACACTTGTTTTTTGGGCTCTAAACATATATGTTAGAAGCAAAGCCAGAAGCAGGGTATTTCAAAGTCAAATAATTATAACCATTCTTTATATAGATTTTGTACCAGGATTTTGTATTTACTTCATCAGATAATTTATTATAAACTATTTACAGTGCATGTGTAAATAATGTGTAACATACTGTGTAGTATGGCTAACATGCTAAATACTAGCAAGTACACAACCAGTTCAAACTTCCCACTTTTAACTACAAAAGATCAAATAGGGCGAGCTAGGGGCCAGAGGTTAACATGGTAACATGATGATGGAATGCGTGTGTATACTGCCATTAAAGGTGCACTAGTTATTATATTAGCAGTATTTAATAATGCTTTAACAGTCTTTAATAGTGTTTTAAAAGTCCATAAGCTATCCAATCATTGAATATTGTGTAAACAATGAGTTATAAAGGGGAATTGAAAGAAGAATAATTTTAAATGGATAACGGGGAAGCAATAAGCATGCTAGCAAGAAGCTGTTTGTGATAGATTGGGGCCTAGCCAGTTGCAAATCTGAGTATGAGACCACATGAACCCTAGGCTTTTATTATTTGAGGCACAGCTACACTGAAGTCCCGGACTGAAGTCTGAAGTGAAGATCCTGTACTATTATGCCAAACCTTAGCCTCACCCCAGCGCAAACTGAACCCCAAATGATTCTCTCAGAACTCAGCATTTGAAGAGCAGTAGACATGGTAGAGCTGGGGTATGCTCCCAGGGGGGGGGGGGCTTCAAAATGAATTGGATATCTAGGTGTAGGGCTGGCACTTTCACAGTAAAGGGCATTCGTGAGAGCAAAATATAAAACACATGAAGTAATTGGGTGAGAGCATGATTTTTGGCATTCGGTGAGAGCAAAATGTATATAATATAGGGTCATTGGGTGAGCGACAAACCATTTGGATCTAAATTAGTTGGGCGTTGGGTGAGAATATGACCTCTTTTAAAATAGAGTCCAGAAAAAGCCTCAAATTGATTTTCTAGTTCTAAATGGCTTTGTTATTTCAAAAGAAGTTTTTATTTTTTATTTATTACACTTTATCACTGGTATATACAATAATTATAATATCCCATAAAAATATATTGCACATGAATATTCAAAAGTATGCATACAAAAAAAGGAAGTATAGATAAAATTTTGCACCAGTGAAAGGCAAGGACTAACAGGTGCAAAGCACCTCTAGGACAGTCCCACCAAAGATCAAAACAATGAGGACACCCCTCCAAAAAAATATGAAAAAAAACACCTACACAAGCCTACAACCAGAACACTAGCAACATGTAACCCATAAACAAAAGCAGTGATATATGACCATGAACACCTGTTGCTGTTCAAATGGGAATATATAAGGGCTGTGCAATAATTATGAGCCCTGGGGAGGGTAAAATTGGGGGGGGCAAGAATATTTGGTAAGCAAGGGGGGGAGGGCAAGGAATATTTGGTAAGCCGAGAAGGGGTGGGGGGGGGGCAAGCGATTTTTGGCACACATTCCTTGGGGGCCTTTTAAAGAAAACGCTTTAAAAAGGCAAACCGTACGGCAACGCTAAATGCAAATTTTCCTGCTCGCTGTGCTCGCAAACATGTATATAGGCAATTTAAAGTTTGCAAATTGGGATCCCCAAAATTTGGCATATGTGCAAGGAGGGGCAAAGATTTGGCGGGCGAGAGGGGGGGGGCAAGCGATTTTTACAGCAGTTTGGAAATCCCCCGGCTCATAATTATTGCACAGCCCGAAGGGTCTTTGGGTGACTATACCCCACCCCAGGGGGTATGCTGGACATGTTGCAGTTAATTTCATTTCCTGGCATTTATCATATTCCTCTGAAGCTATTAATTTGGCAAACATGGCAACTCCACATGTTGTGCACTGCTAATTAAAGGCCCTTTCAGTGATTTCACAGGAACATGGAAATTTGTCAGAGTTGCTTAGAAATAAAGAATAAGTCTACAGAATTTCATTAAACCACTTTTCCCCTGAATACATCGACAAATTAGTCAAAAACAGAAGTTTTAGAAAGGTTTTCTACTTCAACTCAGATCGACTCGAGAAAATCGAGATTTTCGTACAGTGCGCCACCAATCGACTGGAAAAACTTCCTAGTCCAGTGTTTCTAACACGGGGGAAGTAGAGTCTAAATTCATGAATTGATTTAAAACAGACGCTTCATTTTTGTAGTAGAAAACAAAATAAGCAGTTAAAGGTCACCGAGGCAAACTAACGGTCAATTCAAATATGAAAAACAGTTAAAATTGTGTATTTTGTTTAAAATAGTAGCTACTGATGTAATAAGTAGTAGAAACAATACGCAACTCGTGTTGGTACGGTGGAGAGTGAGCTTCTTTCGATCTCGTCGGACTTTTTGTACTGTCAGTATCAAAAGTCCAGATTCATGTAAATGCTTTATTTTGTCTAAAATACACGGCTTTCGACCGAACCACTAGCAGGCTATGTTAGCACATCTATGCCAATTACAAAGGTACCAAAATCTGAATTTTGATGATTTTTACGATCGTCCGGATGAGCAAATCACTGAATGGGCCTTTAACCCTGCTCCTGAACCCAGTGCTATATCATTCGAGTCTGCACTCGGACTCACTTTTTTTTGTCGAACTCACAGACTCAGCTCGGACTCTGACTCTGAGAAAGCCAAGTCCAGTAAAAATTAAATATATGTCAAATGTGAAATAATTATCTCAAAATTATTTCAATTAAATTTTATCAAGAAATGTTCAACTTCACTAACTCATTTTCCTAATTAATTGGGGCTGTTCATATCCCACATCCATTCAGATTCATCTGTCACTTAATGCAGAACATGTGGAATTCAAGTAGCTCATTCCAGGGAAATTTTGGGATTTGGAGGGAATTAACTTCTCCATCCAATACATTTTAATATTGTGGAAACGTTTGCTGCATTTTTAGTGAAAGTTGGTTTTAGGCTATATCATACCAGGAAATAAACATTTTTAGCCCTAATGATTAGAAGTTCAATTGATAATAACAAAGATCCTTATTTTTAGGATCTTATAATAATTCTCTGCCTAAAATGCAAACTTTATGAACTCTTTAAATCATTAAACTCAGTGATGGGTAAGATTATGGCATGCTCAGCTCATCTCATTGATGGTGAATTATACATGTAAACATGAAACATTAAAACACATTCAGTACATGTACATTACATTCATGAACAAGCGCACTGGTGGCAAAAACTTCTCATCTCACATGACGAGTGCACAGCTGAGAGTGCATTCAGAGATTGCAAAATTTCGTTACAAGTGAAAATTAACTTATAATAAAAAAAATAAGAAATTGATAATATTCAAAAATAATTTTTACATGTAATTAGCTGCAATTCTATATTTAGTTTTCATTGGCTTAGGAAGATTCCGGGGTGAAAATTGAAAACATTTTGGTGGGCCACATTGGAGGGTGTTAGAGTGGGTTCGCCTGGGAGTCAGTCACAAATAACAGTAATAGAAGGGTCAATGCTCTGTGTGGTTAAATGTAGATCATGAAGCTGAAGTCTCTAAGTGTTCTGTGAGAGGCACACGCCTACCCCCATTGGGAGTTTCATCATTAGGTCAGCCATATATGCCACAGCACAGACCTGGAATAATGGCCACTACATGTAGCAACTAGCTTGTAAATTATTACTATTATAATAGGCCTATAGATAACATAATAATGAGATCGAATTGCCTTTGCAAGGAAAGATTTATGTTGGAAATGTTCATGCCATATAAAAAATGGGATAGAGAAAGGTCCCCTTCTAATTTTTATTGTTCTAAATCGAAAAATCTGGATTTGTTCTGGCTGATTCCAAGTAAGCACATGTTGTTTTGGCTAATTTCTACAATTCAATCCAAATTGTTCCAAACTATTCCGATAACTCTATCTTGTCCCGACTAATTCTGATAACTCCGGATTGTTCCAACTAATTCCTATAACTCCGCATTGTTCCGACTAACTCCATTAAGTCCGGATTGTTCCGATAACTCCGGATTATTCCGGCTAATTACGGATTATTCCGACTAATTCCGATAACTACGGATTGTTCCGCCAAATTCTGATAACTCCGGATTGTTCCGACTAATTCTGGTAACTCCGGATTGTTCCGACTAATTCCAGTATCTCCGGATTGTTCCGACTAATTTCGATAACTCCGGATTGTTCCGATTAATTTTGATAACTCCAAATTGTTCCGACTAATTTCAACTAACTGCGGATTGTTCCAAATAATATCGCTAACTCCAATATCGGACTCCGAAATCGGAATTAATACCCTGTCGTGGGGCCTAATGAGTGTCCAATGATAGATGAGGCCCTCAATCGGGCCACACCCTAAACTGAAACGTTTAAACTTTTTTCTCTTATTGCAGATGTGGACGAATGTGCGATTAATGGAACATGTGATCATACGTGTGTTAATTATCCGGTGGCTTTACTTGTCAATGTGATCCGGGATATCAACTCTATGGCATTACGCATTGTGGAGGTATGTGTTAAATGCAAATAATAAACTTTATCACGTTTTCTACGTACTGGTTTACACACATTGTTCAAAACTTTATTGTTTAATACTAATGTATTACCGTGTCTTCACTAATCAGCAATAATCCAATATTAATGGTGTTTAGTAATTAGTATACAAATAGGAAGGGTAGCCAGTGCGTAGGGTACGGTTGGCATATTCTAGCGGTACAGACCTTGAAGTATTTTGATTATGAAGTTTAGGGAGGCACAATTATTAAGAAATTCAACAAGAGCACCCCCTACCCACCCCATAAAAACCAGTAGCTATGTTGGCGCTGGGTATGGGGTTGTAGGTAATTAATTTTTAAGGGGTTTCAAAGGGCTAAACGAAAGAAATCGCTCAGAACTTTCATGATGTTCAAACTTTCAACTTTTCTGGTTAGAGAGATCAAGTAGAATTAAAAACAAAAGTTTAGAAGTACACTTAAAACTATTATTTTCTTGCAGATGTCGATGAATGTTCAATAAATAACGGCGGATGTCAGTACGGATGTGTTAATCTTCCTGGATCCTACCAATGTTTTTGTGATAGAGGATATAGGTTACACCCAAATAGGAAAGACTGTATGGGTAAGTTCAAAAGGGGCCCTACTCAGTCAGTTCACCACAGACTAACACCTGTCAGTTTGATGGCGAGACAGTATACATGTACACGAATACACTTGACTATTAATCTATTCCAGCTCCATTCATTTTCCTGGACATTTGGATGCATTCAAATAGGTATAAGCATTTAACTTTGATAAATAAATCAATATATATAAACAGGGCCGTAATGCTACTTTAATGCCCCTCCAAATGTACAGCGGCCTAATCCTACATGTAGGATGTCACTTACCTGTGGGATGGCCTTTTAAGTAATATATCAAAGCTTTTGTCAGCCAAGTTGATTGAAATAATTGAGACTGTCAGTATTTGACAACCAAACTACATCAGGTCTTATCAGTATGCTTTGACTACATTTATAAATACGTATTTAAGAATACGCACGTGACCCATTGGCACGACATACCAAAACCAGCAAGCGTGACCAAGTCATCATGCCATTGAAGATGATTTGAACTCTTTAGATAAATATCATCAAATTTCTGTATTAATTGAATAGCAAAATTATTACACATGGGGGGGGGATTCCGAATTTGTAATATGTAATCAAAAACAACACTTTGAAAGTATTTGCCGACGTAAAAATATATTTATCGACGGAAACGTTAACAATGTATTCACACAGTTGAACAAAATAGACAATGTTGCTGCACAGTATAGTGTCGTGTTATTTACCGATTTGCATTCAAATGTACATGAAGACCACCCGCCGTGTAGACGGTCACTTCGAGACTTACTGTCTACAAGCTGTTATGGCAGTGCGGAGGTGGTAACGTACGTATTTATAAATATAGTCGAAGTATACTGCTTAAGCAACTCATTGACCCAGATAGAAAACATTAGGAGGGCCTCGTTCGCGATGTAAAGTAAAAAGAACACTTTGTTTAAGGGAGATGCAATGATATATTGGTGATTTGTTAATTACTAAAGTTAAAGTATTTCGCTTCAATTAGACTTTTTCGGGGGGTGGCAAAGGGGTGTGGGGCAGGGCAGCCTTTAAGTGGAAAAAATCGACTAAATGTGTCAAAAATGGATTGCCTTGGCTACGCCACTGCTGGTGATAGTGTGTTGATGTTGAGGGATGTATTATAGTAGCTATAGCTTTGTCTCTATAACCAAGGGAGCTACAACGTTTTTCTCTCAATTACATTTTCTTTATCTTCCAGTTGATGGAATTGTCGAGTGATTCTTACTACATCCATTCTGAACTAACATGAATAATAATCTTGTTTCACACCACATACCATTTCAGAAACATCTCGATGTTTACCATTAAGAACACCTGCACTAGCTGTTCTTGAATGCGACAAGGAAAATTCAGTGGAAACGTGTTCATTACAATGCGAGTCAAATTCTCATTTCTCAACATCTGAAGGAGGAACATATACCTACCGATGTGGACAAAGCACGCAGTATAAGTGGACACCTGAAATGAGGAATGATACATTACCAAGTTGCTCAGGTAAATAAGACGATGCTTATTACTTCGGGGTAATTTTAAAGGATAACCTACAATCACGAATAAGATCAATAAGTTGAATATTTGTTAATTTCTTTGTCTAATTTAAAATGACTGCTATAATGATTTAAGAAGTGCCAATTAAGCTAATGTTTTTAATGTTTTTGAAGAATACACACTCATAGAAATGACTTGTTCGCCTTGTTGGCGCAATTCAAAAGGAGTAAGTTTGGACAACTCAAAAATAGTGTAAAAGTTGCCAAAACTAAATTCATTTTAGTTATCCGAACTTAAAAATGCTGAAAAAGCTCAAAAGTTCCGTCAACAAATCAACGTTGATGTAAGTCGTTGCGTCAACTTTTTTAAGTAATGCCAACTTCTGAATTCAAGTTCAGGGAACTTAGAAAAATAAATAAGGTTCAAAGAACCAATTTGTTGTGTTATTGTAACTCAACATGTAAGTTGATGTAACTCGTTCATATTAAGTTACTGGTACTTATTGTTTTGAGTTATTCCAATTTGGTACTTTGTTACTTAATTCACGTAATTGGATCATTTTCTGCACAATTAGCAGTATTCAAATATTTATTTTTGTAATCAGTGCAAAATTTTGTATAGCACACCTCTAGAAAATTATGCTAACCTAGGCTACTTTCATTTTCTGAGTTGTAACAACTCAATAAAGTAAGTGCAAATGAGTGCGACCAACATAATGATATCGAAGTCAGCGTTACTCAAAATTATGCAGCGTTGGCATTACTCGGAAAGTTGACGAACGACTTACATCAACTTACTGAGTAATGCCAACGAACAATTTCTATGAGTGCAGTTGCCACGCAGTGAGCAATTGGAGACTGTAGTGGAAGAAATGCCCACGTATTTGAATAACATATTAGAGAGCTTATGATATTCCATACGTGATGGGTGAACCGTCCGTCTATAACGCTCAAAATGTGCGATATATTGCTAGTCTCGGTTCCAAGTTGGATGTTGCCCTTCGTCCCGAAGGAGAACAAAGACAAACATCTGATCTAATCACAAGAGGGCCAATCACTTGGAATTTAGTGGTCTCCGGGTCTTATGTCTACTTCAATACAGCATGATTTTGATTTTGACTAAAAACAAAAGTTAACACGCTGTTTAAAATTAATTGTATTTACTTCCCAAATATTATGGTTGCCAAAATACAAAATATTTTGGTAGATTGAGAACCACTACATCCATTTAACATGACTTTACTTTCAAAATGAGACATTTTCGGGGAGACAATTAGGCGCGTGGCATGAACCCTCGTGACGCCTTTGAAAATGTCAATTTCAACGTGGACCGTGCATATATACCGTGTGTTTGTATCAAAACGGCAAATCGCAATCTTATTTATTTTACGGCCAATCTCTTTGTACGTATGAACGCTCGTATAAAAGAAGTCAAATTTTCACACTTGCTTTATTTATAGTGATTTCTTACAAACAAAAAGGACTTTCCTTCGCATGTTCATTATCCTTGACTGTCTTTAATATATTGTTAAATAGACACATTTTGTGCATTTTCAACGTTGTCTCCACGTTCATTTCGTACGTGCAAAATCTTCAAACTGGCTAATTACGTGACCTCGCTTCGATACAGGAGACATGGGAGAGTGTACGATCACGGCGTTTGGAAATCACAACCTCTCTATTATCAAACTTCCCTAATTACATGTTTTTAGCTACAGATAAACATAAAACCAACATGCCAAAACCAAAATTTTAACTCATGTTTTTATTTTTTTTGCACGCAGAAGCGGTGAATGCACCAGTGCTACATCGGCGTGCTAGTTTTACCTTTACAGCTGATAGATGCCGTCTTCGCAAGAAGTCTCAATCACGAATTTCTGAAAACTTTCGTGAGACTTTAAGTAAGAGAATCACAGGTACAGAGTGGTTCACAGCGGTCAACTTTTGATTTTTGATTTATGTATCCGCGTTGTCTGTTTTAAAGGTTTTTGTTTATCATCAAAGTTATCAGTTCAGTTTGCATTAGTCATTGATTTTGCTTCCTCTTTTGTATAATTTGTGTTAGAAATAGGTGCAATGTTTTATTATTATTACCATCATTTTACCTTTATTTTCTATCGCATTTGCGCTCTTGCAATATTTGATTCCTAATTTATACCAGCCTTGTATTCTTCCATGTCATTTTTATCATTACCAATCTTTTCTTTATATGATTTGCATTTTAAGTTACCATATACAATTGGAAAACTATTTATTTTCATACAAACCATTTTTTATTTTAAATCATGCTTTGTTTTATCCGAATTTCTGAAACAATATCCAAATTATAGAACATACTTGATATCCTTTCAACGTATTGAACTATTTAACTTGATTTCAGTACTAAGTCATTCTGCATATTCCTAGATATATTTACCCTAGCCCTTTCTTTCCATTTGAACCGTTGTGAACCCCAGTTGTACATATAATAGTTGAAGAATAAATCCAACTTTCCCAGGTGTTTCTATATCATAGCTTTAAAACATTACAGTCATTATATAAGCTCATACATATTGTTTATTATTGTTTATTATACTAAGCGATCTCAAGGCGTAGCGGATTTTTTGTGACGTTACATCCGTCACTTTAAGCGATCGGAAAAGCTATTGGCAATAGCTGATAGATATGTCGATATCATGCTCTAGAATCAAGTCGCAACCAGTTTACTTCAACTTGCCGCTATCGAACGCTAGTAGCGACCACTGAGCAAACACAAAATATTTTACAGGAACCGCTTAAATGTCGGGCTAAGGGTATAAACACATTTTAACGACATTCAGAAAACCGTTTTTGAAAACGTGATGCAAAACATTATGTTATTTAACTGTTGACTAAATATTTTGCAAAAAATGTTTGCCCACAATATTTTCCAATAACATTTTAAAAACGTATTCATGACCTTATTGTTGAATTAAAATGTATAAAATCAAGCGACAGACGGATATTTATCAAAAATAATAAATCTGATTAATACACGCATTACGCGGACTAACTGATAGAGCTAAGTTATAATGACTGCTATGTGGTTTGAAAGCAGTAAACAACTTTGTTTAAAGACTTGTGTGCATTCTAAATGTTACGTGCCCGTTACGTATCGATCAACAAAATGAAATTTAGTGTTATGTATGGCATATTACATTTTTCTATGCACATCTGCACAATCCTATTAACGCTATGTTTTAGAAACACCTTTTCTTGTGAAACAGAATTTAAAACCTTTGGAATATTGATGTGTTCCTGATATCTTAGTAGTACATTAAGACAAATGTCGCATGAAAAGGCGCAATCTATATTATCAGTACAGCTGCTAAGCTGAAGCATTGTGCACTTTTAGTAGAAGCCTGAGAATTTCTACACATGAAGTACAATGTCCTATGTTGATTTTAAAACGTGGAGCCATTTTGGATTTGACGCCTAGTGACCACTAGAGGTCACGAAAGGTCGTACAAGGGTAAAATATTAAAAATGCTCCGATCTTGTTGGCAGATATACCAAATTCTGATCACAAGTATTAACAAATATATAGTTTGTGGTTTGTGATATCTACGACCTACCGTTATGGAGTTATCCTACAAAAACCTCATTTTTAGGTAAAATATCACATTTTTGGTTGTACATGTTGTACAGGGGTAAACATTTCTACTCACTCCGATTTTAGCGAAAACAGTGTCAAATTGCTCGGCTTAACATATGAATAAAAAAAATGGTATAGAACCTGCCTTCTAAACTGTTTACTTTACTTGTTATGTGCAATGGAAGTCAAAGATCAACAGGGGCCTATGGACATTCAATGGCTTTTGACCTTTAGCTCAGTACGTGAACACATCACATAGGCAAAACTATTCTTTTCTGATTCCTGTCAGTGTCAGCTACACGAATAATTTGCCACAATTGTTTCCATAACGATAAGTCGTAGATAGCACAAACTATATATTGTTTTAATCCTTGTGATCAGACAAGTAATTTGATATGTCTCTGAACAACTTGAGACCGGAGCATTTATTTTACACCTGTATGACCATTCGTGACTTCTTGCGGTCACCAGGGGTCAATTCCAAAATGGCCCCATGCCTTAAAATTAACATTGGACCTTGTACTTCGTGTGTTTAAATTCTCATGCTTCCACTAAAAAGTGCACAATGGCTCCCTGTTTGGAAGCTTAGCAGCTGTACTATATTATTTTATGTAAATGTCTCCTAATACATTCCGTTGCACAAATAATTCAATGTGTCTCACGAAGCAGTCGTAATACTTCATCAATAGTGTAATCACCCCGCTCAAAATAGCCGTAAGACCAATAAAGAACATACGCTTCACTTCAGTGGCGTAGCCAGGATTATACCGGGAATTTACCAAGCAAAGGATGCAAAAGAGGACGACTTCCAAAGGGGATAAAAGGGCAAGAAAGTCCTCTAAAACTCTGAAATATCATGGTGGCCATCATCCCACAGACCCCTTTAATAATACCCATTTTGGCTACACCACTGCTTTGCTTGGACATGTAACGTCAGGTTGATGTCATTCAAACGTGCTCATTAGTCATACAGGTAAGTGACATCAAACTGACGTCACGCCAAACTCCGCGTACATGGACCAAACTAATCCACTATTCAATCAGATAACGCACATGACTGAAGACGCCAGCGCAAGATACACAAACAAAAAACCTTCCCATTGGCGCTCGTTTCATACACTCATGTCCACAGAAAATGGAAAACACTAGATGAGCTGATCGATTCAGGGTCACTTTTATATCATGTATTATAACGTCATTGGTGGTGGGTTTTTGTTTTTCCAAAATCACAGCTTCAAAATATCTGTACTTAAGCTTTATTTTTCTACAATTTCTTTTCTTCTTTTTCCAACAAAATTGCACTATCCTAAAATTCGTCCAGTTTCATGTAATTTGGTACTGTGAGTAGTTCAGGACTAATAATCGTGTTGCATTAACTAGAGAGCTACGTCATTTTTTGCTACTTATATCAAAATTATATGGTCTTTTGTTACTTCATTTTAATAGTATCACTACATTTAATTTAACAGCAATCAACGGAGAGGGGTGCTCAGACTTGTGCCAAGTAAGCTTTGTGAATTTAAGTTGTGATAATCGCGACCTCTCCCAGAGGGAAAAAAAGAAAACGGAGAGAAAGACAACGAAATAAACGGAGGGAAGTGGAGTGTGATAACGGCAGACTTTGAGATAGAAATACGATCAGAAACACCAACAGGTGGGTACAAGATTCTTTTATTACGCTTCCGATTCCCTAGGCGAGGTTCCGCTTAGGAACGCAATTAAATCAGACAGAAGTCGCAGACCCGGTATCGAAGATTAAAAAACTATCCTTCTGCAGTAAATATCAACGCAATACCAATGATTACAATGTTAAGTTGGAGCTATAATCCTACCTGAAGTATTATGTCTGAGTAATTGCTATAACAATGGTGGCAAAAGTCCTTAAGAGTAGTTCCAAGCTAGTAACTAAATGTCAGTCCCATAGACACGTACAAAGTATTCTAGATTGAAATGTCCCTTACCTACCAACAAAGCGACTCAGCTTATGAAAGTAACGTTTTCTTTGAAGACAAAGAAACAAACAAGTAAAGAAACATGTAAAAAAATATATAAACTTAAAAATTTTACCATTTATTCTCAACGTTATGGATAAAAATCACTGCGTCTGATCTAAATCCTTCCGTATCTAAAGGGTAATAACACCATACACAATTTCACCATATAATATTTTAGACGACATTCAGTAAACATATTCTGGCAAAAATACGTTAGCATGACACCTGATACCAACTGTCAACATTTGACGATTAATTGCCTCTGTAAAGTTGCACTAAACAAATCCGCCATCAGATGTAACTGATTTCCAATCTGATTCGTATGCTGTCCCTGGCTGTCCCGGCTGGTTGTACGACATGTATATTGGTAATTGGGCTGTCCTGAAGAATCAGTTAAACGTTAGTGCAGCTTGATCGTAATACTTCGGTTTGAAACTGGAAGAAATTATTCTTTTAGTTGATCTTATATGATTGTTCTTGTATTATGCTCAAGTTTTTATTCCCCTCAATATATAATATCCTTTTTTTACAAGCAACGACCTGCCTGTAATATTAAAACGTATTATTGGCTGATTACATCATAATGTGTCATGTGAAGTCCGCCCAAGACAATCAGTAGGATTACTGTGAAAGCACAATTCCAGTTTTATATTTAATTCATGTCATTGATTATAATAAACAAGCAAATCTTTCTATTCATGAATATTTAGATAACCCTGTGTGACTTTTCTTAACTACCATTGTTTCCAGACAATTGTGATGTCAACTGCGTTAAAAGAAATACTGAAAAACAACTAAGACGTACCATTAACAAGCTTCGTCGATCCATAAATAAAGAACAGTTTGTAGTTCGATTTCTTGGCAAGGAATATGAGGTCATCCGCAACTCATTAACAACATCTGATGTAGAAACCAGCTGCCCTCTTGGACATACATTGATGGTTGACGATCGGTGTGGTAAGGACACAAGCCAATTGTTTCCATAGGGTGAATCTAATTCATAGATCGGCTTATGTGGGGTAATTAATGTCTGGATCCAGACATTTATTATAATTTTACATGAATGTTTGCTGATTTAAGCTTAACTATTTCATACGCTGATCAGTGTATAGACGAACAATGCCTACTTGTTAAAAACTGGACTTTTAACAAAATTGAGGGCGCACTTTTTATGAAATCTCACAATGCCCCTTTAAAATATATAACAATACTTGGGGAAAAAAGTCTGGGTCTGACGGTTGATTTGATTTAATATGCTTTGATTTATTGATATAGAAATATAGAATATATAAATAAGTATCGATTCAATTTAGGCCCTTAATATGACACATAAGGAAAGAGAAAACAATATGTTGTTTGTCAAATTCGTTAAGAGATCTTGTTTGGGAGAGATTAGCTAATATTTCCACGACGAATTAGATCATTCCTCACTTTCCTGTTGTTCATCACCAGTGGCGTGCAGTGTGGGTACATACCACGACACCGACACAAATATATGTCAGCAGTGTCCTGCAGGAACATTTCAGGACCAAGAAGGCCAGATGGAATGTAGCAAGTGTCCACAAGGAGACGGAAATTATGGCATACCCGGTGCTAGGGATATCACTGAGTGTGGAGGTAAGTCACGTACGCAATTAAGTTTGTTTATATTGTTTGCTTTTAATTTTTCATTACGTTTCAGTACCTGGAGAGAATTGATCAAATATTGAATTCCTCCTGAGGTTCGTATCTGTCAAAGAGTTGACTAGATCACAAGGATGTCATTATAGCTAAAGGCAGTATATAACACAAATGGGTCAATGAGTTACATAAAAATTACCTTGTGTGGTATTTGGTTCCCAGGAAGTGAGTTTTACTTGAGGCAATTTGTGGTTAAATGTTGATCCCTCACTACAAGAGTTATTACCGCCGATTTGGTTGAAAAAGGAGGTGAGGCATGATCAAATCTCTCCAGGTAACAAATCGTAACGTTAATTTAAAAAAAGTTTTTGTAGTGTAGACTATACCCGCTATAGGCTAATATCCAATAGGATATATACCTGCTGTATACTATAGGCTTAGAGGTACATGTACACTGAGGAGAGCGTGACCTATTGAGGTACTCGTTTGCATTTTAATCAGGCTTAGTAATAAATGATGTTGTTCAAATTAAAAGGATTACATAAACCTATTGTATTCATTCATTGTAAACGAGTGAACTAAAATAGCTGTGGAACGACAAAATGGTGAAATGATTGATAATAATATTATGGGTGACCCGATTGACAGCCTCATCACCTTACTTACCCCAGTACGGTCACATTTTAGCTTTTGGTTCCTTTAGATAGTAATGTAAGAACAAAAAGGTGGTAATCTCATCCCCCTATGACCATGATGGTACATAACAACGCTATGGTATTGTTCTATGGTCTATTGTGATGCACGAATAGATGCAGCAATTAACCTCAGAATGAGATTGATTTTGGTGATCTACTTGCTTTTCAGTTTTATGATAATAATACGATCGGCGAGCTAATACACGTATTGCAGGCGCTGGAATGAAAAAGCAATTTTCTTGGTTTTACCTCGTTAGTTTCCCTCGAAATTAAAAGGGGATACTGTGATCAGTGAAACTAACATTTAAATAGGAATCTACTTGTTATGCAAATCACACATTGTGGCTTTAAGCAGTAGCCAGTCAGTTAACAGCTGTGAATACTTTTCAGGACAATGTCGACCGGGCGAGTACTCGATGGATGGGTTTCAACCATGTGACCAATGTCCCATCGGAACATATCAGCCAGAGCCAGGACATACACACTGTTTATCATGTGGTGGTGGGCTACAGACAAGGAGCACGGGTTCGACGTCATTTGGAAATTGTTTGACAAGAGGTGAATATTATTTGTTTTATATTCATTGTTGGGCGAAAAAAAATAGATGAAATAGATGCATTTCATTTGTAGGATTGTAGATTTTAAATCAGGTTATATTTTTTGGTTGACAAATCCAAGAATACTCATATAATTTAAACTTTCTCCATCGTGGCTGATGGCTTCTTCAGAATGACCACTGGGGATCCACTTTTCCCGCGGGATTGGTCTGAAGAAGCCATCAGCCAAGATGGCGAAAGTCTAAATTATGTGAGTGTTTTTGGATTTGTCAATCAAAAAATCCAACCTGATGAAAAAAATAGAGTTTAATAAATGTAGGCTTACAGTTCGAAGTTTTATTGCACTGTTATTGCATGTTGCTGCCATTAAGATTTTTTTGTGACTGATAAGGAGATGATCAACAGTAAAGTGCAAACTGAAAAGTCATTAAGGGTACGACTCTTTTATCAAAATATGACCTAAGTATCAAATTTGGCCTAGAAATAATTATTGGAAACATGAAAGTTATAGTGTTATATATTATTAAATTCCCATGACTATTTTTTATGGCTTTAATCAGATTCTCACTGGGTATGTATGATTTGAGCCATCGCTTTTGGTACTCGCTATTTTTTGGCCAATGATTTCATGGTTTTACTTCTCACCGATTTGTCTGCCAAATTGAAGACATGCAACGTTAAACGTTCTAGAATTACATTCGTGCTATTCGATTTCGATATCTGAACCCCCAAAATATAAATTAAAAGTTCTAGAAAACGTCAAGTTTTGATTGATTTTCCACGAAAGTTTCTTAAACTACCTGGGTTTCATTAATTGTTTCATTATTTCGAAACACTTCAGCTTTGCAAGACATCCTGACATGTTGTAATTCAAACACATGTAACATTTGAGGCAATATTATAGACCAAAAGTACATTTTACAATTAATTAAACACCGTAGTTTTTGATAAGACATGGCACCGATAAATCAGGTGCTCAGTGATTGTTTGAAGGATAGATGAAGAATCTATAATACCACTTTCCGCGTAGGTACAACCCATTACTACACTTTGGTGTAAGCTGTATATACGCATGAAAAGAAGAAGAAAATATATCGTAATGTGATCACTTTTTTGTATAAATTTTAGCTATATTTTTATATCATTTTCTCAACCAGAACTGTGTTTACGCGGCCACTTTTATAATATAAAGACTCACCAATGTGAGCCTTGTAAAAAAGGAGCGTATCAATCTTCACCTTATATGAATTATTGCATACGTTGCCCTGGTAACACAACGACAGATTCAGATGGTGCTTATGATAGTGAACAATGCAAAGGTATGTACAGTTTCATACTGGGATTTTTACCGTTCAATTTTGAAGCCCTAATTATAATAAACATGACCGAATACTACATGCAATCTTCACCTTATATGAATTATTGCATACGTTGCCCTGGTAACACAACGACAGATTCAGATGGTGCTTATGATAGTGAACAATGCAAAGGTATGTACAGTTTTATACTGGGATTTTTAACGTTCAATTTTGAAGCCCTAATTATAATAAACATGACCGAATACAACATGCAATTGCATAGTATGCATAGTAAACATGGTAAAAAAGGCTTTCATACTTTTGAATTTTGAAAATTGACCGTTTTGTTCTTGAAACATACGAATTTTACCTCATTGTCAATATGTTCCACAGATTCAAACATCAATCAGGTATCTGGGAGTTCCATAAGGCCTCTATAATTGTCATGATTGTTGAATATCGGTTCTTTTCGACTAGACTAGACTACTAGAATGGATTAAAATGAGCTCAAGATTTACCATGCGCTAACAGGAAGTAGAGTTCTTGAAGGAACCTGTTTTGCGCATGAGACGCACAAGGTTGATTTCTTGAAATGTTTCACTACAGTTTGCATACCTCACGCATTCGTATTTGTTTTGCACATACTGTTCTTCTGAGATTAGTGGATTATTGGAATATTTGGTGTCCAATTAATGTGGTGCATTCTTGTCCATTTGTTTAGATCAAACCTGCCGGGGAGTAATCGGGGATGATATGGGGTACATCGAAAGCCCAAACTGGCCCGGAGAGTACCCGGCCAATAGCGAATGTATCTGGCAGATCTCACCGCCAAAAGGCCGTCGGGTCATTGTAGTCGTGTCACAGATATTCCTTCCTAAAGAAGATGGTTGCGGGGATTCGCTGGTCATGAGAAGATCTCGTAAGTATTAATTGACAATGGTAAATGTCGTTAAGAATTAAGAATCATAGCATGACTATTAAAGTCAGACATACGATTTGGGTAAAATTGGGCTCTGATGTTAAACTTAAAAATAAAACATTTTCTTTTCTTTTCAGCTTCACCTTATTCCGTTACCACATTCGAGACATGTGAAAACGTAACTCGTCCTATAGCCTTTGTAGCACAGACCAAAAAGTTATGGATCCAATTCCAGTCCAACGGGGCCAACAGTCATACTGGTTTTCAAATACATTATGCAACCTATGATGGTAAGAACTACTTTATGTCACAGCATTCACAAGTATAGATGCAGTATGTCCAGTGAATAACATTATAACAAAGCAAATACCGCCGTGCTTTAAAAAACGCAGTGATTACTTGTGTGCTACGCACAGGCACAACGCATAGAGTTGGTCCACAAGCCTCATCACTTCTTATAACCTGAACTATAATTTTTCCAAGGTAAATTTGCATATCTAAAAGAATAAAAGCTAATAACAAAGCCATGGGGATATGCCTTAATCATAGTGAGATATGTAAGTATCATCAATGATTGTTTCTGTTAAGTGAAGGAAATGTGCCAATTTGGGTATGCTCGATACTAAAACACCACAGGTAAAGTGGTTAATCCAGTTTATGTGGTGCATATAACACCCAAACTAGGGTTGTCCGTAGGATTCTTTTAAAAACTTATTCAGGTATGATTAATTTACACTATTGAATCGACAAGTGTAGGCGAAATTATAACAGATTTATCCATCGGTAATAATGGAAAACTTCACTAAACAATGTAACTTTTTAGGCGTGGTTAATGGAACTTTACTTAGCCGCCTTTGCCATATAGAATAAATTGGCCGGGGTTTCTCAAGCAGTATCGAATGCTATGTATTTTACAACGTGTGTCTTAATAGTTACAACTTACAGGGTTTGCATTATATCAACAATATACATTCATCGGTTGACCCTCGTATGAAGTTGTATGTATGCTTTATGAAATGTTTAAGTTATTTCTTAAACCTGTTTCATTTTGTATTTTTGCTCATTACAGAAAATTATGAGTACTTAATCAAAGACATCGTAGCAGATGGAAGATTATATGAATCGAATCATCATCAAGAAATTTTGAAGGTAAGTATTTCATTTTAATTTTCAGACCCATTGATTCTATGAAAGGCTCATGTTGTTTAATTTAATTTTCATTCGTGCAACAATCTACAGCTGATACAGGATGGCTTATTTAGACTATACAAGGTGATTCAAAAAGAAGTGAGTGAGTGAGAAAGTGTTTACTTCTTTTTCAATCAGCTTGTATGGACTTGGATCTTTTGTCACTTTTCCCTGACAATAAGAGCTAATAAGTATGAGTAAAAATACTTATACATTGTATTGGGAATTAGATGTAATTCTAGTTTAAACTTGACTAGATGTTGATTTTTGCGCTATATGAAATACAATCAGTTTAAACCTTGTATTCTCTACATTGTAGACAAGATGGCTACATTGTAATTTTTAATAAGTTCCAAAACAACTTGTGCTATATTAAACCCCAATCTCTTAGCAGTGCTCTATAAATTACTGCGCTTTAAAAATGCCTAATGTAATGAATTATGGTTGTTGTTTTTCTTTACAGGATAAAGCCGTGTTAAAGGCATTACTAGAAGTCATATCCAAACCAGAAATGTATTATACCTACGATACACCAGAATCGCTATTACCACAATCATTTATAAAATTACTTCGAACAAAGTGCAACGATTCTTTTATCCGGATCCGTAATAACACGCCAAATAAACATATGTAAATATTGTAATTTATTATATATCACGTGCTTTCTGAGCCAAAGGCTCAATGTTTTAATTGCTTTTCTGCGTCTGTGACTAAGCACTGCTGACTGGACAGTTTTCAATACTGCAAAACAAGCTAATACTGCATGCTAAGTTGGACAGTTTTCAATACTGCACTGCAACTACAAATAATCTGGACAGCTGAACTTGACGTTAGCTTGGACAGTTCTGGACAATACTGCACTTGATCGGGAAGAAATATAAACAGTATAATACTGCACTTCAACTGGAAATTTGACAGTTTCAAAACTGCACTTGGACTAAACTGAGCAGTTTCAATACTGCACTTCCAACTGGTCAGCTTAAAGAAATGCTGTGATCATCTGAGAAGTTAAAGTAATAGTACCAAGGTTGGGCCAGTAATAATGGGGCCATACAGATTAGCGTATTACCACTAAAGGCACTTGGTCTGGAACCTAGAAATATAACATTATAATGTACATGGCTTCTTCGTAGTGAGCAATGTTATTAGCCTTCATTAATTTCTAACTATATCATATCTTCTGCGTTTCTGCGATAATACGTACGCTACAATGTGTTTTACAACATGTCATCTGTGAGCTCGGAAAGAAAACAATTGGTTAATCTTACCAAACATAATACAATGTACACATTTCCACCATTCACACCTGTCATGGTACATGTGCTGTTTAATATTCACCATGCCAAGTATCATTTGGTCACCACATCGTTTGCATTATCACACATCATACTGGTTCTATTGTTTGAAGGTGCGAATTACAAAATATCAAAGGCTTTTTAAATACTCGCGACGCAAGCGAATCTGCATAAGTGAAAAAGCTACATGTATTGTGTATATCCTGTATTGTGAATTTCATAACTCTACGTCCACTTAGTGGATTATATATTTTTCTTGTGGTGTTTAACATAATGTGTCTTTTACTGTTGTTAAGTATTAAAAGATGTGAACGAATGCATGACGTATTCCGACAAAGTTTGTGCATTACGTTTTAAATACTGTGATTATACTGTGTTCGTCACATGACGTGTTTTTTTTACCACCCAATCATATGACAGCAAGTTATTCGAATGCCCAATTAGTTGTATATTGTTCATTTGATTTGTCAGATTTGTAAATACTGGCCTACTAATTTGCGTTTTTTTTTGGTTTTCTTAAGGCCATAACATCAAAGCTCAGCACTTTTGACGCCCATTGTACGGCCGTATACTCGCGTTTATACATAATAGGAGCCAATGTTTGCGATTTTAAAAATTCTTCCACTTCTGGATAACGCATTTACGTAATAAACAAAGATCCCTCCTGTAATTTATAGTTATGACGGGGTGGTATAGATATGACAAAGTATCCTGCTTAATACCGTGTCGTCCACGATATAAGCCGCGGCTAATGATTGTCCCTGCTTAGAGTGACGTGCATGCGCCTTATATCTTAGGAATTACGGTATGTCAGATTTGAAAGTTTGGAATCTGTTATTGTCAATCAATCATGTGATGAACAGAGAATAATCAATAAAGCGGACCAATGATGTCGGAACTAAATTGATTATAATTGTCTTACTAATTAAACACTTGATTTTTAAAATGGTGTTTTTATCGTAATGTGTATTGATTATATAAGCAACATGCTATTTGATGAAGATTACTAGTATGTCATCAATATTTGTATTTAGTAAATTCATCACAGACATTGTCAAACATTTATGCATACTTTTGACAAAATGATTATCAGCTGTATTAGAGGTAGATTTATAAGCAATTCTCCCTGTGCCAAGGGACCATAATGCATCTTGATCTTAACCTCTAATAGGTCACAGGTATAAAATGGCGGACAAGAAATGTCACTAATTACGGGCAAAAACAGCTTATTTATACAATATCAAAATGGAAAGAAAAGTACAAGTGTTTCTCATTTTTCGGCACAGATTTTGACAAATTATTAAGGTAAATCTCAATCTCTTACACAAGACATACCACATGCTTGCACATGCAGTGAGTATGTGTGACAATCTTAGAGGTTAAAATGAAGATGTGCTATGAGACAATGGAGAATCGTCATGTTTGAAGATTTTTGAAGTAATATTTACAATAATTTTTGAAATAATCAAAATCTTCAGGACGTACATTCATAAATACAGTTATTACACTGAGACTTAACATGAGTTTGTACTATTGTTCATGTTTAAAGCCATCTTGTAACATTTGCTGAGGAGTACACCATCAATATTTTCTGGGTTTTTTTTACCAGTACCATGTACTTTATTAAACTATCATACCCTGCAAAAATCAAGACTGTAGATGGTTTGGTTTTGTCAAAATCCGAGATATTTTAATAAAACGCACTCACGAACCGTCATTTAATTTACATATTAGCCGAACGCGTATAACACAGTACGTACATGGCGTGCTGGACGATCATTATACGCATCAAAGGACCGTACCGTAGCACGACCTAAGGAGTGACACGCATCCGCGCTGGTAGTAAATTCCAATTTTCTTTGCTTTACCTGAATTGTTCGGCTCAAAATTAAAAGGGTAGATAATATCTACTAGATATGTGACAGTAAAAGCTAACATTTTTTGGAAAGGAAATACCAATCTATTGTTATGGAAATATTACAACATGGCTTTAATAATGAATACTGAGTACGTCGAAGAACTCTTTATACCTTAAGATTAAACGTATTTTATGGATATTGGCCCTGACTAACCCATGATATATTTATTTTCTTCGAAATGGCATATGTGACAACGATTTTGATTCATAGGACCAAAACTGTTGAATTCATGTTCAAGCGATATACTATAGTCTGTCCACATAGAAGTACAAAGTAAATAGACCTCGGAAACTGGAGGTATGAGAATAATTATTTCAGCGCAATGCTTCTTTGGCGCGCCAACTGTTGCGCGATTTGTACACCACGCTCTTTACGCGGCGCGTCGCGCTCGCGTGTGACGCAAAGCATCGACCCCCGATGCCACATATTTGGTTTGTACTTCTAAGTGGACAGACTGTACCGTGATTACCATGAAATGTTCCAAGACTAACATATGAAATTCATATATTTATCAAATCAGAACGAAATATCATGATAGGCCTATCCTTCCTGACAACACTATTGTGGATTTAAACAGTATGTCAAATATGAAACAGGCAAAATATATGAGGGTAAGAAAAGGCTCAAATTTATATGCGCTTGTTGTTGCGTTGTCATAATGCGTGGAAGCAATAGCAGGTATCAACTTTGCAGTAGTAATGTACTACTTCATATAATTTCCCCTACCCTTTACTGTGAAAATATGGCAATGTTAGGGATAAAAAGGCGTTATTGCCTGTTATCTGTAATTTCCCGCATGTTGTGGAAATACAAGGTTTGGCAAACGAGACGCTACTAGCATACGTGGTCATTTTCTTATATCAAGTGTAGGCTCTAGATGCGCACAATGTATCAGCGAATTATTGTTGTACAAAAAGAATATTGTGAATAATGACTAGATTGGTACATGCAGCATTATCTCCAAATTTCTTACCCGTTGTAACTGTTATGAGGGTTAGATTTTTGAAGTGTGTATTGTCAAAAAAAGTCCGTTTTTTACGGACGCCGTATTAAAAAAAAAGCAATGTTTTTCCATTTTCAAACAGAAAACTTCCGTGAAAAAATCCAACGGATACAAATGAAAAACAAAAACAAAAAACAGAAAAGTGAATTTTTTTCTGTGTTAAAATATGTTCAAATAGGCAATTACTGGTAGTCAGGAAATATAAACCAGTGTACGACTTACAATGCGTTATGCCACCTTTCTTCGTTGTTCCTTCATGTTGTTTTTTAAATTGTAATAAACAATCAATGACGTACTAGCATGTTGGAAATCAAATAAAACCCGAATCTTTCGGTTGTTAAGCCTACAACCTTCTTCAGCAGAATGACCCAGTTCGTTGGTCGATTTGACGACTCTTGACTTGTGACGTCAGAACTGAATAATAGACAGTCAGCCCACCGGACCCCTGCTCAGAATTATGCATAGGAGAGACCGTTGCTTTAGCATAGGCGACCTAGCTCAAACCCGTCCGAGCCTCGGCCGATGTATCTCAGCATATACACATAGAGTACGTCTCCAAGACATCACATGGACCTAGAGAAAGTGCAGATCCTCGACACGACAGAGAATACGGTACTTAAAGAGGCCATTCACATTCGGGCTAACCGACCTTCTTTGAATTAGTTCTGACGTCACAAGTCAGGAGTCGTCAAATCGGTGAGCGAACTGGATCATTCTGCTGAAGAAGTCTAGTCTAAAGAACCGAAATTCCAGGTGAGCTACTTTATGTGTTGTAAGCAAAAGCTCTGTTCTTAATAATAATAATAATAATAATAATAATAATAATAATAATAATAATAATAATAATAATAATAATAATAATAACACTAATAATAATAATAATAACATTGCAAATATTCAGATAGCTGATGTTAAAGTTTATTTTGTCTTTATTAGATTGCTTTCGAAATTTAGGATGGCCATGCTTTAATAGTGTGACTGATTAATGATAAATGAAAATTATATCAATGACATAACATTATGTATAGGACTTTTTGTTTCCCGCGTTTATTGGTTCAATTAACAATTTTAAATTTGACTTCGCAATGTTGCATGTTTGTTAATTAAACTTGGCGGGCCAAGATATGTTGCATGTCGCGTTTTATTACAAATAGAAAAAATATATATTTGACACAATCTTATAGTTTATATTACCAAATGGCCAGTATTAAATAAGTAAGCTGTGTTATTGCAACACGTTAGTGTAATTATGAGAGACACATGTATATAATGTTATAGTAATAGCGGCTTGCGAATTTCGAGCCCATCGCTTTCTTAAATTACGTATAATGTTAGGACAACTGCGGCACTATGGGAATGAATAAGATTATTGGGTTGGAAATGGTGTGATATATGAATTGACATTGTTGAAAACATATCAGTGGTATTTCAATGGCATTTGACATTGCTAGGGTTCAGAACCAGAAAGCTGTACTTAACTCACTACGACAGCTCTCACAAAATGAGCATCGTCTTTTGTTTTCTATTAAATTTTGTCATGATTAATGGACGTTATCTTCTATAGTGCCCTGGTGACTTTATAATAATTTTGTAGGAGCAGGTGATTGTAGTTTTCTGGCTCTCTACCCTCGAGTATGTCAAATGCCATTGCATGTCTACGGTTAAAAACTAGGTATTTGAATAATGGTCTATGAAGACCTGTAACGTGGAAATTTAATTTTTTAATTATTTTAATTCTTGACCCAAACCGGATTGAATGTTGTATGCAATTGAATCATAAGATAGCTTTCATATAGACCTACTTTATTAATTTGAAAAATGATTCGTCCTTGAAATATAAGGGATTTGTTTATTTTGAATCCTTTCCATGAACGCTGGTCTGCCTTGTAATCGGTGGATTGCGAGTTCGAGCCCCAGCGGTGCCATCGTGTTGTGTTCTTGGCGCTTTACCTCACTTGCCTCTCTCTACCCAGGGGTGAAAATGGGGAACTGTTATAACTATTATCCATTGAGCGCCGCCCGAAGGTATGAGCATGCCTTGGGCATTGTATGGCAGCTGACATATTCTAACGACAGCGGAATAAATGTAAAGTGCTTTGATACATGTGACAGGCGATGTATAAATGACAACATTTAATTCAATTCGCCGTAAAAGTAGTGATGCAACAGGATTAATTACCATAGCGATGGGTCAAAACAATTTTTAAATGTATTGCACCGCAATATAAGTCGACTGCACTTCCTGTCATGCCTGGGCTCATACACCTGTTCTGAATTATGATATGCCATAGGCTTTGTGTTGTGATCATTATTTTCGATCAGTGGTTCGTAACAAAAAAGCGTGAGTCAGTTGACCTAGCAACGGTCATAATCATAGATTGAATACAATACCACTCTTTTCAAAGACACTAGTCGTACAGGTGCGAGTGAAACGTACATGGACTCAGCAATTTCTATTCGCTGTAGAAGTAGTGCTGTAACAGGATTAATTACCATTACATAGCGATAGGTGTATTGCCCCGCACTAGAAGCTACTAGACGTACGATGTAACTCTTATTAACATTTATGTTCACACCTGTACGATTAGTATCCACTAAAAGAGCGGTAATGTATTCAATCTATGATTGCTACTTCTACGGCGAATCCGCCGCGCCGTAAAAGTGATGATGTAACAGGATAAATACCATAGCAATAGGTTAAAACAATTTTTGAATATATCGCCCTGCACTACAAGCAGGTTGCACTCATCACCTGTGTATGTCTACAATCATAGATTGAATACAATACCGCTCTTTTCAAAGATACTAATCTTACAGGTGCGAGTGATCAACATGGTATAATTATTGCACAGCCCCTAACCGCTTTTAACCAATCACTGAGCAAGAATGTGTTCTGCGTAAATGCCTTCATCATACCCTAGAACACGTGGGCTGTAGGTTAGATAAGAGGTGCATCAACGTCGCAGTACACATTTGACATGAGTTGGTTTGTAGAGAGCATTATCTTCTAGTAGACCTCTGGAAGACGAAGAATGTGCCCCAGGAATCTCAGTTGGCGATTACGAGGCCCAGTGTTGGGGTTCAAGGAAATTGCAAGAAATTCTGACCTTTGCAGAACCTTTTTCTGTCTAAAATGGTTCTACTTGGAACATTTTTTAAGAGTGTAATGTTTTATGATGTTGGTACATATCGGTACAAAGAGTTTTAAGCCGAGTAAAATAATGTTTAATATGTTTTATGTCACCAATATACATTTGAAGTTATAAATTTTATTAAAATGGCAATGAAAATAATGTGATTAAATAATGTACGATTCACCACGCACTGATGGTGACAACAATAGTGTGCAAACGTGTCTTATTTGGTAACCAACAAACGCTGTACAATAAAAGCAAAACTAGGTTAGCGCTTCTCCGTAGTCCACTTGCCCATTGTGCATACTCTCCGTAGTCCACTTGCCCATTGTGCATACTCTCCGTAGTCCACTTGCCCATTGTGCATACTCTCTGGCTATTATATTTTACATAATATTCTGATTTATAATTTGACAGATCCGCATCTGATCTTTTCAGTCACCATACTCCCTCTGTTTGCTAGCTCACCGAGTGATTTTTACCAGGGGTTTCACGATCAATAAACTTTTAGGGCCCTTTTCTATTCACCGTTATGTATTCTTCTCTATTTTACGAACTATACTCTTCAATGTCCATATTATATAAACTCTGCACGCTAAACAATGCATTATCTGAAACCTGAACGCTTAACAATATATTTTAGATAATACTTGCATGGGAGACTGGGAGAGGAGAGAAGTAAGTCAAATACTAGAAATACTACTTTCACTTAGGGGCTGTGCAATAATTATGAGCCCCCGGGGGTAAACTTTCCAAACGGCTCGCCAAAAATCGCTTGCCCCCCCCCCCTCTCGACCCGCCAAAAATTCTTTGCCCCTCGCATATGCCAACTTTTTGGGATCCCAACTTGCAAACCTTAAATGGTCTATATACATGTTGCGAGCGCAGCGAGCAGGAAAATCTGCATATTAAAGCGTTTCTGTATGGTTTTCCTACGCCTTTTTAGAGCGTTTTATTTAAAAGGCGCCCCAAGAATGTGTGCCAAAATCACTTGCCCCCCCTCCCCGGGCCCCCCCCTCTCAGCTTGCCAAAAATTGCTTGCTCCCCCTTTCGGCTCGCCAAAAATTTCTCCCCCCAATTTCTTTTTTACCCTCCCCAGGGCTCATAATTATTGCACAGCCCCTTTCTAACTTATCTTTTCGATGTTCGATATATATACCATCAAAAAAGTAGGAGTGTAAATTCTGTGGTGTTAAAATTATGGTATTGGTTTTTTTAGGCGCAGAATGTGCGTCGTAAATTACGTGTTTTGTTCTGTTTGGAGCTATTATAAAAAAAGTAATTATCATTATTCCCATTGTTTTATTATATCAAATGCACTCGAAAGGTTTATGCAGGATAATTACTTCGCAGAAGCGTATTCGTCAAGATAATCGCAGTTGACCGTGGAGTTGTTGTATTTAGCTCTCGAGCTAAAGGCAATAACTCTACGGTATCATGTGATTATCTTTACTAATACACTAATGCACTCTGCTCAGAGTACTTTACAAATAATTATTGTTGACAATGAGATTCCTTGTGTTTTGTTGTCCATTTCATTGTTTTATTTCTTGAGGTAGTAATAGAAAAGATATAAATTTCTGAGTCTGACGTAAGAATGGAGGAAGAAATTACTGTCACTAATTACAATAAACCTGTTTTATAAACATCTGTATAATTTCGAGTTCAACTGAATGCGAAATCAAAAATGGACTATGGCATAGTCTATCATATATGCCGAATGATTTGAGCGAAATCCAAATGGGTTCATATTATTCGTTCATCTCAGTAGTTTTATTTCAACCATCACAAATTATTGTTTCTTTTTTTTCACTAAAATAACTCACGTAGTTTTCATTCTCGTGTAATAACGGAACTGTGTCAACAGTCTGAAAACTGTAATAAAAATGTGAACGATAACGCGGTCATCATAGAATATTAATTTTCGTTTGATATTAAATTGTCATTTGTCGTAGCTAGCAAGCACAAAGAAATTTAATTTCGATAAAAGGCTCAGTTGTCATTAAAAACATTACGTCGCCTGGTGGTATTTTAGTACCTTTCAAATTTGATTAACAGGGAAGTTAAATTTTATGACATTAATTAATTGAAGTCATTTGCCATGTACGGAAATATTTGCTCTAGAATTATTTATTTAGCGACTATCGTAAGAAATCATCAGCATATGATCAGAATCCTGCTGCTCTCACATCCTTGATGCAATGCAGAAATACTAGTAATCTTTATACGCGTGATATTTCAGCTACCAACATTTTGCTAAGCTGTATGCCTACACAACCTTTGTACTTTCCCTACTATACACAAAGGCTTACTAATCATAATTATCAGTGAATTAATACAAAATAGGTACAGACGTTGAGTTATAAGAGTTGTTCAAAGCGTGCCTAATCTTTTCATTTAACATACTTTTCAAGATATTTACTGAAGATGAACTCTACCGAGGCATCTGCTGACAATTTGTGTACAATTGACAACACCGTTGACTTGACGAATACTTATTGGGCAACCAGATGGCAATACAGCCACGCAGACACTGTGATTCAGGGCATTTTATTTCCAGTAGTCTCTGCATTTGGTTTAATTGGAAACTTTGCATTTCTTTGGACGGTGTTTCGCGTGAACAAATTACACACCAGCGTCAACGTTTACCTTGTCAATCTCGCCATTTGCGACATTTCATTTCTTGCGTTTTATAGCGGTTGGGCTATAGCAAATCACAGCAAGGATACGGTTAATCGGGCTTATCCAGTGAATTCAAGGCTTGGTTGTGCTGTTTGGGCAGTTTCTACACGACTCTGGTATATCGCGTCTGTGGAGTTTACAACACTGATAACCATTGAACGCTATTTGGCGGTTTGTCATCCGTTGAGGCATATCCTGATGAAGGGTAAAAGACGCAACTTGAAATATCTTGCTTTTGTTTGGCTCTCATCTGCAGCAGTTACTGCAAGTATCGTACCAAGATTTGTAAACTTTAAAACGTTTTGTCTATTGTGGCCGAACACCCTTGAATACCAATACATGCCAAAAACCTTCAATACGTGTCTTTCTGTGGACGGATTCAAGATAGGCGGTGCGTATGAAGGAATCTGGTACATTGGGCTATTCGTGATATCATTGCTCCTAAATAGTGTTTTGTTTTACCAAATAATAAAGACGCTACACCAACGCTTTACAGGAGAGCTTCAGGCTGACAATCAGAATCACGAAAGATCTGATGTTGTACGCAACCAGGTATCACGTACTCTGGTAATCAACGGGATCATCTTCTTCATGTGCCAGCTTCCATACCGAATCTATTCCCTCGATGATCTTATTGACGACCTATTTGACGTAGACATTCTGGACACCAAAGTTAAAGTTAACTTTCTCGTTATTGGGCGATTATTTTTACTGCTGAACTCTGTCATTAATCCGTATTGGTATGTCTTAAGCTGCCAATATTACCGCACGGCATTATGGAAGTCATTTTGGTGTAAATGTAACAAAGATATACGGACGACAGGTGTGACTATGAGTAGTTCGGTGCGTGACACTGGAATATAAAAGTCGAAATGATCTATAATAAACTACAAAAAGTAATATTGTTAAAATAAAAAAATACGCTTAATCAACATCATTATAATATAATTATACTGTTTTTAGATCAGTTAGCTAATCATTTAGTCTAACTATTAGTATCCACGTGTCATGTATTATGCACAACAAATATTATGTTTCTACTCCATTTAATTTCAAAGAAAAAGCTAGTTAAAATGTGATAATTATATTGGAAACGGAATAGAATTTATTTATTTATTTATTTATTTATTTATTTATTTTAAAACCATGTCTACTGAATAATAAATTCGTTACCCCTGTCTGTTCATGCAACACGAAATATATCAATGGTTTGAGGTCGTATCACACTCGATATGTCGCTACAGCAATTCTAATTTTGAATTCTTGTACCGATTTGGCACCATCTGTGATGGTTGTACTACTGTTTCAAGATTTTTCCACCAACGTAAACTTCTATATTTAGGTCAGACCACATCTTCAAGATCTTGGTCTTTTCAGTACTGATTTCCTTGCCAACTTGCCTTACAGCGTCATCCAGCCTTCTTGTGATGTCACTTTTTTAGGTTGTCCTGCCAAGAAGTCAATATCATCAGCGAATTGAAAGTTGGTAACAGTTCGCCCTCCTACACTGACTGTTCCCTTTAACCCATTAAGGGTAGACTGGGTATTGTTGGTCGAAGCAGCCAAAAAATATCGATTTTCATTTTCTAAATCAATATGTTATTGAAAAATAATACTTTGATGTTTTGAAAAAGTTCATTCTACAAATCATATACTTTGAAAACTTGCTTGATTTATTGTTGTGAATGATTTATGTACGGTTTACAAAAGTGTTGTTGTTTCAGCCCTCTTTACAACACAACTCAAGATCCACAGGACCTGTAAAAGTATATCTGTGATATTTGAATTCTTCTACACACTCGCTATGAAATGACCAATGCAATTTTTGACAAAGCTCACTACCATTCGCAAGATGCTGTGAACTACCAAATCGCAACAGTTTAAAATAGTTGCTAACCTTAAGGGCTTCCATCATGATATACTCAAGGACTATGTTAAAGATGGTTGGTGATAGCGTACAGCCTTGTCGAACTCCAACTCGGGTGCAAATACTGATTTCATATCCTGGCAGCACAGCACTCTTAGATGCATTGTACAGTCATGGACAAAAGTTTGGAATATTTTTGTTTTTGTATCAAATGCAGTGTTCAATCATATTAGGAACAGGTTTATTGTTCTGGAGTAGTGCTCAGTTGAATTTAATTGAAAGATACAAATGTCATTTGATGTTTATATCACATAGTTTGTCAATTAAACAAAGAATTACCTGAGGAAGCGCATTACAATGGAAGGATCACATAATCGCAACACTTTTTGGCGGTCTCTTTGTATCACAAAATGAGATTAAAGACATCAGCAAACTTTATTGTTTAGACAAAAATTTAAACTCTCACTATGACTTGTTCAGATAAGTCTCTTGCTTGAGAAAACACAATTCAATATCTGGTGTGTCTACCCCTTGCCAGCTCAAGGTCATGTACGCGACGTGACATTCCTTCGATCAGGTTTTCCAAGGTTCCTTGTGGAATATCTCGCCAGCAAGCATTGAGGGCGTATCTAAGTTCCTGCAGGGTGATTGGTTGGTTGTCCATGTTACCTAACCTGCGGGATACTTCTGCCCATAAGTTCTCTATAGGGTTCATATCCGGGCTCAAAGGTGACCAGTCCAGGTGTCCTACATTCTCATTTTCAAGGAATTCATTCGCAGGTAGGGCTCTGTCCGCCGTAGTGCTGTTATCTTGGATCACAAAATTGTTCCTGAAGTCTCTTCTCGCAAACGGAAGCATAGCTGTACCAAGAACATGCAGGTATTGGTCCTGGTTCATGTGTCCTTCTAGCATGTATAGGTGTGATTGCGAACTACTGTGAAATGCTCTCCATACTGTGATTCCACCACCATCTCCCTGGACTCTAGGCAAGATACAATCCTCAAGTAGGGCTTGACCAACCTGTCTTCAGACCTTGAATCGGCCACCTTGTCTGTAGAGGAGGAACCGGGCCTCGTCAGTGAAGATCACATTACGCCAGTGGCCTACTGTAAAGTTCCTATGTCTCTGTGATCAAAGTAAGCGCACATGCCGATGTCTTTTCAGAAGTATTGGATTTCTTATTGGTCGTCTTGTGCGAAAACCTGCACTAACCAGTCTATTTTCCTGGTAACAGGCGCGTTTATGGACCTCAGTCATTCTGTTTGTAGCCGAGATCCAGGCTTCGTGCGGCCATTGCGGCAAAGGCTGAGGAGAGATCGGTCTTCCCTGGCGGTTGTCTTTCGGGGCCGACCTGACCTTGGTCTATGTGTAGTAGTTCCGGTCTCTCGACGTCTCTTCAAAATTTTAGAAACTGCACCTTATGTAATTCCTAAAGCGACACCAATAAATCAGCCTTCAACATTCTGATATTATGCGCGTATAACATAACATCGGCATTTTTGAAATTTTTTTTTTTGACATAACGGTACACCTTTTGCATATGTATACACTTGACTGGTTATTTTAAATATATCTAAAACCGATTCGTAGTCCATTTTACGTTACTGAAGTGTACTCGAGGCTTCACGACTTAATGTTTTTTAATTGATCCACTTGAAAATTATACTTTCCTATTAAGACGCATCTTGTTTTTCGATGTATTAAGTTACGACACTTGTAGCTCCTCAATATGGTGAGAATGGACAACTTCTAGAATTTTTGTCTTGAGTTGGAGCTTAAAATAGGACAGGTACGGCAGAGTACTCTCTGGCAAAAATGAAAAAAAAAAGTGTCCCTCTGACAAAAAAATTAAAGAAAATTTGGAAGGCCAATGGAAAAAAGGTTAAGATGTCCATTTCCCACCAAAATACCCGCGCACATTGTACCAATAAAATATTTTTTTAGAACCTCGATGATTTTACATCACATGTAGCATAACATGTGTAGAGTCTGTCTAAAACAAACAGTACGACAGCAACTTAGCTCACTTCCGGTAATTTTTACCGGCGTGACCTCTGCTGTTACGTAACGCAATGTTGAAAATCAGGTGGCAAGTACGGTTTTTCAGAAAACATCAAAGAAATGGAATACACGAGTCGTTTCTCCCTTCATTTCCATATTGAGCCCATAGATAAGATATGAAACATGAGTATAAGGCAAACAGTAACGTGTAAAAGTCCAATTATTATGGAGAAAATGAATGTTTATTGTGCGCGAAGTAGCCTAAAAAATGAGAAAAAATGCATGTCACGATCACCAAAATGGTTATATCTGCAACTATGAGCCAACGCCGGTCGTATGCTTTTCTGTAATGATAGATATTAACTAACTTGAGCTTGTATTAGATTTTCAGCGAAAATGATTGGTGGAATAATCGAGTCGTTAGTTGGAAAGTTGCTTTCAAAACGGCTTCGCCTCGCAATCGTACGTGACCATTAGTGACCAGTGTCAGCAGGAAAATTAGCAGCCGGCCTTGTCCATATATCGATTATTCTATTACTCTTACGATACATTATTCAAAATCGCGCACTGTGATTTGTTAAAACGTGTCACGTGAGAACCCATTATTCTGCAATAATGGGTTAAGCGCCGTAACACATTCTACGCACTACATTACGCTTGGTTACGTGTGTAATATTTCCGCGATACACGCTGTCACTTACGCGCTCCACCCTGAAGTAAGCAACTTAAAATATTTGTGCCAAAAAATGACATTTTCTCTTTAAATTGCACTATTTTCTGGTAATAGAATAGAAATAAAGGGTGCAGCATTATCCTTTACACGCATATAATGTGTCCTCGGCAGTAAAAACGTTTAAATAATGGGTTCGGCTGCGCCTCACCTATTATTTACGTTTTTACTGCCTCGGACACATTATTTGGGTGTAAAGGATAATGCATTACCCTTTATTTCTTAAATAATTGTCAGGATCGTCCAGTTGACTACAGTGATATTTATTTATTCATATAAAATATACTGCCCTGTCTTACAAAATATCGAAGTCAATATAAAACGTAATTTCAAGCCATTTGACTGAACTTACAAACAGTTTATAAAAGATTATTGTTGAACGAGACACTGAATTAGAAATAACATTGCAAAAGGTGCGAGAATAGGTTACCTGGTTGTGATGGTCTAGTGGCTAAGCCCGTGCCTGTAGTGCGGGAGGTTGGAAGTTCGAACCCTACCATAGCGGTTTTATTTATTTATTTATTTTTTTCAATATAATTCAACTTTTACTCGTTTTTTGTTCTTTGCACAAATGTTTGGTATCTTAGGCTGCGTTCACATAGAAGTATACTATTCGGGTATACGGTGCACGTTTTGCAGGTACACGCGTATATAGTTAAATCGAGCAAGGCAATTTCATAGTACCGGGTCACATAAGGCTACGATCGCATAGAAGTATACTATTCGGGTATACGATGCACGTTTTGCAGGTGCACGCGTATAGATTAAATCGAGCAAGGTAATTTCATAGTACCGGGTCACATAAGAGCTATTCGAAAAGGCCGTATACCTGCGTATAGTATAGTATAGTATAGTATAGTGGGAATCGCGCATGTTCGATTTTAGTGCAGAGTATACCGTCCAAATTTTAAAAACCTAAACCATATGTGGGCACATTCATTTTTTTAATAGATGCACTATCTAATTCTGCACATTATGACACCTCATTGAATGCAATGTGACTTCAAGAAGTAAAGTTACAAGCATTTGATAAGACGAAGAAAATGGGTAAACTGACATACTCGCTATCGGTATACGAAATACGCTCATTCGATCAGGCTGAGTTCACATAGTATACTCCTATATGAACTCAGCCTGAACGAATGAGCGTATTTCGTATAGCGAATACCGTATACCGTATACTTCTATGTGAACTCAGCCTTATGGTACGTAATTTAAGCAAAAAACGACCAGTGTCTCCCATTTCTGGAGCTATTTCGCTAAAACAACCCGTAAAAAATGTCTATCAAAAAAAGAGGTCACGAAGTTGCCGTCGTACTGAAAACGCTATATCCCACCAATAATACAATATAAGAAAGAATGAACAGTTTAACCAACCCAAAGTGTTACAATTAAACATGACAACAAATAAACACAAATCCCGACCGGCACAAAACCCAACTTGAAAAAAAAGCAAGGGAATGTGCCGGCATGGGAATCGAACCCACGACCTTCCGATCTCTAGACGGACGCCTTATCCATTAGGCTAACAGCTCCCACTGATAAACGGTAGTTAAAGCTGGGTCTAATGTTATAGCAGTCATGGTATACAATACACACACACAAGTATTACGCAAGTACGCATGTGCAGGAGATCATTATTGATGCTTAATCGTTTCCCCAGTATAATTATAAGTAAAGTAGGTAATGGGGATACGCATCCTGCACAAGAACAAATAAACACAATGGGGAACGATTGCTCGCTACAAGAGGAAACTGAATATATTTAATAAAAAGAATGAACAGTTTAACCAACCCAAAGTGTTATAATTAAACATGACAACAAATAAGCACAAATCCCGACCGGCACACAACCCAACTTGAAAAAAAAAGCAAGGGAATGTGCCGGCATGGGAATCGAACCCACGACCTTCCGATCTCATCCCTAGGCCATAGAATCACACAGTCTCTTCGAAGTCAAAGAAATGTATTAACCTTTAACGTTACGCAATATTGTCACATGACACGGGCACATGTCTGCGAGTAAAGATACTGCATGATAGAAAGGCGCATAAATAATCGAAGGGTCTATCCCTGAAGTTAATGGTCATTGACATGTAACCAATTCTTTGTATACCAGTGATATACCAGCTACAGTCAACATATAAAAAGATGTATATTGTTAGGCGTAGACGCAATCATCAATGCGGGAAGTCAAACCATAGTCGCCACTCGTGCACTTGTTTGAGTCCACGGGCATTCCAAAAACAGCCTTCAACCCTGAAATCAGAGGTCGGTTTTGGGTTGTTACATGCAAATACAAACAAAATATATCAGGAAAAACCCCACCAAGAGGACTACGAGACTTATTCAGAGCCAATCTACATTCTGTTATTTACAAAAGCCGACGATCAAAGTGAAATTATAAAAGGAGCAAAACCAGATATCAACGTTAAATCACGGTAAGCCTAAAATCGCATCGAAAACGCCAAAATGCAGTCACAAAATTTATAATATTACTAAATCACCAAAACGAATTGTAACGTAGGTATGCTGAAAAGAGTTGTATTAGCAATAACAAAGTATGTGCAAAAAGATTTGTCTTTGGCATGTCGCTTTTTTGAAATATCACCAAAAATATCAAATTTTGGAAAAACGCCCCAAAATTTATAACAAACACGAACCTTCCAAAATAAATATATATAGAAAAAAACTATATATTAACACTCGGCGGCCAAGTCACTACCTGTCGCTGTGATTTGGGGTAACTCGTTGCTTCCCTTCTCCAGATACCTGTACTTCAAGGTCGCTCATACCCCACGCCTTAATTTGCTTCCGAAATATATATTTTCCCCCCTAACAAAGAAAGCTACGTACGCCTCTGATGTTCTCCATGCATACTGCCAGTTCAGATTCGTAGTGCACTCTGTGTTTGTACCTCGGAGGCTTCAGTGCCAGTGCACAATGGTTTCATAAGGAAAAGATTTGATTAAAACTTTCTACATTTCTGCCCACCAAAATTGTTGTATCTAGTGAGTTTAGGAAATAAAGTGTGAATAAAGTGTAAATATCCAGTAGCTTACCACACCAGTCATATTAATGTCTGCTTCCTGAGAGAACCAAACCGATCGTGGGGATTTATTTTCGGTGAATCCATACAGGCGGCGTGGCGCACACCGTCATCGTCCCTATATCTTCGTGTCAAAAATTGCCGTGATAGTACGATGAATCCTCACGTTTTTCAACAGCTACGCATGGTGACTTTGTTCGAGATAGGCCGAGCGACTCAGGCTAAGCATACAATTTGAGATTTTGAGAGCCTGCCACACTGTTTCTATGCTATGTTTTTACGATTTTCGCATGATCAGTATATGGCTGCCCGTAACCGCCACAACGTGGAGCTGCTACGCGTAGCTTACTTTTCGCTTCGCGGAGCTAAATTGACCAATCATGTTAGATCTTTTCATTACGCGGAGCCAGTGGATGCATCCTCGTTCCAGAGAGAGAAAACTCTTAAATTAATGTTTACTATGGGGATTTTAAATGAATCGATTGTAAATAAACCACGACCAGTTGTACAGGATCTTAAACCCCATTAAACCAAGATAACACTCAATGAAAACAGCTCAACTATGTTACATCAGATCTTCTCTGGTTAAATACACACTGCACTTGTGTCTGTTTTACCTGTGCAATGAGCAATGAGCTGGTATTATAGTTTCAGTTGGGTGAACGATTATAAAGCGAACGCAAGGTAACAATACTGTGGGCTTTTGTTTACGAAATGAGACAATAGTCTGCTTATTGTTAACCAGCGTTCTTGAAAATGAGAAGCTTAATGACTTAACACGGTTTACAAATAATTTCTTCATATTTTTTGGTGTTATCTGTCGTTTACATATCCTTCCTAAAACACAAAAGTACCAATATTTCCAAACACCTAAATTAGCTAAAAATTTACGACATGTTACAAAACTATATTTTCTAGAATTTCAGAGAATACTTTAAATATTGGCCGGTTATTTTTTACACAGTGACGTCAACTAGGCAATGGCCTATACTTCTAACATACACTATTTGTAGAGGTCACGCGTCAATGGTGAGCGCACTGAGTATTGTGTATAGGAAAACGGACAGTAACTACATTATGTATGGCCTACTACTAGTATATAAAGTAAATCCGAACTGGTTTGCAATTTGCTGAAGGTCGAATTCCGCAGGCCACACCGCGCAAGTTATACAAATTAGCTCACTGCAGATCGCAGAACTGTGTGCATGGTTTACCACCACTCTGCCTAGCTATATAGTTATGTACAATACTGTATGAGTTTCTTATGAGTGCATGTCCATCTTAATAATAAGTCGGTTCGTACTTTTCATAAACTACTTTTTGAATCATAACTTTCGTGACCGAGGATATCTTGCAACTACGTGACGCTCGTCTGGCAAATTCTTAATGAATAAATTCGCTTCACGTAATGAGTAAGTCGTACTTGATTGGTCAGTTTTACCTCCGAGTAATGAAAAACTCTAACATGATCATGATTGGTCAATTTGGCTCCACGGAGCAAAAAGTCAGCTACGCGTAGCAGCTCCACGTTGTGGCGGTTGCGGCCTACCATATCAGTATCCCATATGATATTTCTATTGCAAGAAAATTGTATTTGTTGTCAGGTAAATCACAGGTTTTATCTTAAATACACTAACTGGAAATTAAATACACCAATTAGTGAGGACCGGTATTTTGCTGTGGATTTGTTTAACTGCAATTTTGCGGTAAAAAATTTGAAATCCTGGGTAAAAATTGTGATCATATTCAACTCTTTGAGAAAATAATTATATAAAGGAATCCAGGTGCAATACAATGTACATTATTGACACACTATCACTCTCTTTATCTACGTCAATAATAGAATATCGATTTCAATCGAATTGAATACATTGCTCAGTTTTGAGTTTGTAGTTGACTACTAAGCGACCTAAGCGATCGATTGCTAGCCAATCAGATAGAACTCCTTTTCTTGCGTTCGGTGAAATACCACTCGCCCGTCGCTCACCAACGGAGTATTAAATTTATATTTATCGTATAGGACGTCGACACTGTGTGGCGTTCCCCTGGCTATAAAAAGAAATGCACAATAGCTGTTTTGAGGCTTAGAATAGAACATACACAGAGAGTTCCAGCCCATACTATCAATTTTCATTAGTGTACTTTGTGAAATCATCTGGGTGGCAACCATCCCTGCAATTACATATATTTATATTACTTAGATTTACATAGTTCAACCTTATGTTAGCGTTTTTAGGCAACAGGTAAAGTCGAGGGATGAAGGAGCATTTCAGTGTGACAGAAACCGTATTCTTTTATGCTATACGCGCTAGCCATTTACACGTCAACATTAAATGTCCGAAATTTTGAGATATTTTCTCAAAATATCAACAGCTATCTTAAGAACCACTATAACTAATACTATGCTTCTTTTGTACTCATTTTAATGGATTTTTATACTTGATTCATTTTACCTTGACAGTCGCGGGGATCCTTTCGAACGTTCTATGAGTCAAATAGGGCCCACTTACGCCAGAGTGAACACGATAATGCGATTGATTTTCTTACACGTAAAAATACGGCCAATTCAGAGAGAAAATCTTGTTTGTCGTATATAGTACGACGTCCAACTCGCGATTTGACCGTTAAAGGTCAAGTTTTTACGATGCGAACTTCGCATTGACGAACTGAGCCCTCGTGGGTATCAAGATCGATATATTTTCGCGCGTCATAAGCGGGTTTACTTCTCTAATCGATTCTAAAAGGTCAGATTGATTGTTTTAAACCGGGTTTGTTTTAAAATAAACCTAGTTATAGGAACTTTCTTAATATATATCTGGGATTAACCTTGCTAATCCGGTTAGGAAAATATCATCCCCAGCAGCGGCGTCCTTGACTGTACTGGTAAGTGGTATTTTACGATTGTTTACGCTAAGTTGATTAGAATATTTCTTGTCTTATCCCTGTGAGCCTAAATTACATGCATGCATTTGTTTCATTAGTATTTTAGGCAACTTTTGATTGTAAAACCGTTAATGAGCAAGATACGGATTGTAGAGAAAAGTGTCTCAAAATTGAGCAAAATTCGGCACACGTGCATGACATGTGCGCTTGCGATATGCTCTTTCACATGTGTTGTCAGTGCACGAATATGGCGATTCGCCGAACAACGATTGTACTGTAACATGATTGGTAAGCTTATACATGTATTAAATAGCCATAAACTCACTGCTGCATTACATCAGGTATTGTCATGATTGTTTATTCGTAATTTACAATGCTGATCCTGATGGCCATTATGTCAATTTTTCGATAATTCTGTCGGGTCAATGACAAGTTCTGAATGTCGAATGTCAATCAAACTCAAACAAATTCAACATATTTATACCAATTCATGAATTACCATGTCCATGTATTATGATACGAGACAAGATCCCAGCATAGCATTCAGCTGCTATGACCTAAATCCTAATTTTACTGACTTTTCATTTGGTTTGCTCTTGCCGTCGTGGACTTCATGACTTGGTACAATATTCGAGAAATCTACAATGTATCTACATGTACTGTCAAGTGACGTGTGTACAACTCCTGTTACTTTCGTATTCGGTGACCGTTTGTAATACAAGTAGACAATTCATTCAATCGTCACCAATTTTCAAATATATTAAATTTAAAACAATTCTTTGTGAAGTTATCGAAATAACGTTTTTGACTGTTTTAATTATGTTTTCATTATAAATGTCACAAAGTATTAAAGGCCTATTCAGTGATCCCAGCGAAAGTGTAAAAAAATTAAAATTGTTTATAAATTGCTTTAAAAGTGAAGGATAAGGCATTCAAATTGTCATTTGGTATTTTTGAAATGAAAAATTTTGCAAAAACAAAAAAGCAAACAGCAATATTGAAGAAGTTGAAGCCCCATTCAAATACATGTAGCTAATTTCTGTACTGAGAGTACAGAAATTACAGATTCATGTAAATGCCTTTATTTTGTCGTAAATACACAGCTTTCGGCTGAACCACTAGCAGCCTATGTCACTATGTCAGCACATCTATGACAATGACAAAGGTACCAAAATCTGAATTTTGATGATTTTACTATCGTCCGGATGAGCAAATCACTGAATAGGCCTTTAATATTGATAATTTACAACCTGTTTAACCTCTCCATATATTCATACATTGCTCACCTGTGTTTTCATATCATATTTTGTTATGAAAAATGATTATAATTTATGGAGCAACAATTTCTTTTATTCCGGTTGAACTTCAGTACCCGGTAATAATGTAGTTTAACAACTTCTCGGTTGGACTAATTGAAGAGGGCGTGTTGGTTACTTTGCCGTCGCATTCAAGTGTGCTTCATTTTTATTCTAAAATGCTATTGTGGTCGCGTGTATCAGATGAAATTGATACACAACTTGCTGGCGCAAGTTATCAACGTACACTGTATGTATGGCTACTGACGCAAGTTATGGTTATGGTTACCGATGCATACCAACGCAAACATTTTTTTATTTTTTATTTCGTTCCTAATTTTTGTTTCTTGCGCCAACAATTTTTTTCTTGACAACTTTTAGTTAAAGGGAGACTCGGGCAATCATAACATTCATGGCTCCCACTGTCCTTGAAAGTCCTTGAATTTGAAAACGCCTTTTCAAGGCCTTTAAAGTCCTGAAAACTGCACACAGTCCTTGAAAGTCCTTGCAAATTGGAATTTAAAATATAATTTTGACAAAATTTGGGGAGGAGCTGTCACTTTGTTAATATGTGCCGCATGGAGAGCGATCATGATTTTTGTGTTGTGGTAAGTCCTTGAAAATCGTGCTTTTGGACCTTGAAAGTCCTTGAATTTTAAAAAGGTGCTGGAACCCTGAACATTATTCCTATGTTACAAAAAACAATTATCAAGCACGAATCACATGGTTTTATTTAAAACAAACTCAAATTGACCATAAAAACGAATAAAAACAGTCGGCTCTCATCAACACACGATATTCAAAATTCCCGCGCCGAAATTGTGTAAGTGCAATGACGTAATGGTTATTTGTGTCGTCAGCCTTCATTGTATTTAACTGGGACGTCATTGCACTCGACAATTTCGGCGCCCGGCAGCTCAACTTCTTTATTAGGCAAAACATGTTTTTTGTTGTGAAACTTGGGTCGGTCGGTCGATTATCCTTTTTTTTTTTTTAGACAGTCTTCAGTTTTTAAAAATCCCCACATATTAAATAATTCTTTTTCCATTAGGGAGATTTGTCAATTTTGACTAATCTGGATACTTGTTAGATTATCAATTTAAGACTAGTCTTTCAATAAAATATTAATTCTGTAACTTTATTAAATTTAGGCCTGTTTTTGGTACTTTTTGCCCAATTGTCATTGTCAGTTTGTTTTTAGGAAAGTGCAGTCTCATGCCTGATGTATGTAGCCAAATGTTATGAATTTAACAAGTCATCAAGAGGAGCTATAAATCACTCTTGCAAATGCAACTGAAGAGGAGCTGTACTGTAGAAAATGCTGTTCCTGATTGTGCCTGATTAATTTATTTGTTGCATTATGCTTTCAGCCTTCAGAGGAACTGTTGTTGAATAACGGGGTGTGCCCAACTGAGAAGTGCCGGAGAAGGTATGTATACTTTACAATGCAATATATTTTTCTAATGTTTGCTGCATGTATACATTGACTGTCAAAATTCTGTCCTGATAATTGATTCACACCAACATTGCAACAGCAACTTGCTTTCTTCAGCTGTTGAAATTTAAAATATAAAACTGCATTAAATTGTGTTTTGTTATATTGCGCAAGTCCATATAATACTGAAAACTTTTCATGCAAGTATGATATTGTAATGTAATTTGTAATATTGTAATGTAATTTGTGTAAGGTAAGTATGTAAAAAGTAAGGTAATGTAAATATTGTAAGGTAAATTGTAGGTCAAGACTTCTACTAATGCACAGCTGTTTCAATTTAAATTCCCTTTAAATCATGGCACCAAAATCTTCCTGTGACAAAAGCCACCCCGACCGCCCTGGTCGTGGACCATGTGCAGTGTGCCATAAACAAAACCTCCCATCAAAGTACTGGCACATTATTCAAAGTGATGGCCTGCCACATCATACCAGACTTGTGAATAACTTGACCAAAAGGGAATTGGGCCAACTGATTGTGTTTGTACTAGGTGCAAAATTCACTTGTCTAATCAAGAATTTGAATCAAGTGGTGAGCCCAAACCTAAGCAAAAGAAGCCAAATAAGCATTGATTTGTGGAAGCCCCACAAGAAACAAACTGGGAAGTTGGTATGCATGGAGAAAAATGTATCACTGTTAAAAAATAAAAGGTGCAAGGTACTATATTAACCATCTATCTCTGTTTTGTTTTTGTCTTGCAGATGGAAAGGTTTGTACATATGGAGTTCATTTGACTCAACACAATTTAAGGCATAGTGCCATGCTTACAACCTACACATTCGTGGAAACTCATGTTGTGAAGCTGGAGGAATACTGCCTTCCTTTTTATTGATTTGATTTACGGTGGCATGATGACCAATGCTTGCAACCAATGACGTGTGGTGTGAAGCTGGATCAAATGTGCCACCTTTTTTATTTGATTCACAATGGTATAAACTATGCCCAATGCTTGCAACCAATAAAGTGATGTGAAGCTTGAGATACAACTATGCCACCTTATTATACTAACCAGTGATTGGAAAATAGCTGCCACACTAGTGAGATGTTTGCAACCAATCACCAATGGTGTGAAGCTGGATACAAATATATCATGATCAAGGAATATGAGTCTAAAGTTAATTTTTATTAGTTCCGCAGTCCAGGAAATGCAGATACGCACTGGTGAATTGCGATCGCGTAGAAGGGACAACTTGACAAGGTCGTCTACTATGCGCCGCGCCAACAACCAATGGGTAAACCGACTTGTCAAATAAAAAGTAATTGTTAAATTTATTGTTTGTCTTTCAAAATTTATTTAGTGATAATTACAAATATTTATTATTATTTTTGTGTATAATGTACTTTATGAGATTATATACCGTACTGACTCGGTATAGTCCCACCCCGTTTTGGGGTGAACATTTTTCAAAATTGGGGGTGGGACTATACTCGAATTTCGATTTTTTTTTTTTTTTTTTTCGGTTTTGGAGTGTCCCTGGACCTAAACCTAAATGGTAAGATCATTAATGGTTGATTAAAAAAAAAAATTTAAATTTAAAAATTTTAATTGTAGGCCTATGTGTTTTGAATAAATTTGTATACAAATTCAATGCATTTTGAATTCATAATAGAGTATGACATGAGTACAAATTTATTCAAAACATATAGGCCTAAATTTTTTTAATCAACCATGAATGATCCTAACATTTAGCTCCAGGTCCAGGTACACTCCAAAACCGAAAATATTTCTCAGAATTTTTTGAAACTTTGGGGTGGGACTTTACTCGAAGGTGGGACTATACTCGCGTCAGTACGGTAATTTATGTTGCAAAATACAGGAAACTTGTTAACACGAAATTGCTGGGGCTAATGAATTAAGTTTGTGGCATCATGAGTTTATTTATAAACTTGAGACTCTAAAATCACTGTTATCAGACATTTTGGTTAAGAGTGTGTTAACAAGTTTCCACTGTATAAAAACTTTTCAGATCTATTGTTTTATATATTATTAGAATTAATTTCACTTGCACATTAGTCTTGTTATTACTAATATATAATTTACACTAACAAATCATAAAGAATCATACGTGCCAAATTAAGTTATATGATTTGAAAGCTCTCAATTTTTGGTTTGATTTATTTCAGAAATTCATTAAACAAAATTAATTTAATACCTTATTATACATGTATATAGCTAATTTCTTTAGGCAAATGCATTTTTTAAATTTCAGAATCCAAAATCCATTCCATATAAGAATTTTTTAAATCAATTTGAAGTGCTGGAATACAATACAATGTTTACACCAAATTGTGGTTTCATCAAATTACAAATCCCTAAATATCTAAATGAGAGCAAGGAGTAATTTAGAAATGGAGAGGGGTGGGATGGTAAAACAGGAATGGGAAGGAATGGTAAGACTAGAGGGGGATCAATGGGTAGGGATGGTAAGACAGGAAAATAGTGAGGAATGGTACGACGAATGGGGAGGGATGCTGCAACAGGAATGGGGAGGGATGGTGTGACAGGAATGGGTAGGGATGGTACGACAGGGATGGTACGACAGGAATGGGGAGGGATGGTGTGACAGGAATGGGTAGGGATGGTACGACAGGGATGGGTAGGGATGGTACGACAGGAATGGGGAGGGATGGTGTGACAGGAATGGGTAGGGATGGTACGACAGGGATGGGTAGGGATGGTACGACAGGGATGGTACGACAGGAATGGGGAGGGATGGTAAGACAGTAATCAATGGAAATGGATTGTAAGATAGAAATGGAGAAGGGTAATATAGAAATGGAGAGGGGGTAAGACACAATTCACCTTTCGGGAAATACCATAAGCCTTTGTGGGTAGACCTCTGATGTTGTCATGCCGATGTACACATTGTTACTGCGCACTTCATGGCTTTCAAATGCACAGTAACGATGTTCGCTAAATGATGTACACATTGGCGTGGTGTCAAAGGACCACATCTCAGGTCTACATGCAAAGGCTTATGGGATTTACCAAAAATGTGAATTGGATAGGTGTACATGGAGGGTATGACAATGAAGACTCATTTCAGAAAAAGTGTTTGTTTTATATGTGGTGCATAATTGTGGTATTAAATGGCATGTGTATGCAATCTAAAGAATTGAAATGTATTGTTACATAAATAATGATGACTTGTGTAACCCTTATCTTCAGATATGGTACTTGAATTTGTGCTTTTTTTGTAGTACAAACTTTTGTTGATACAATGTGGTGCATAATGGTGCATGGTGGTATGAAAAATGGTGAATGGCTTGTAGATGATATGACGATTTATGATACCGTCATCTTAATGGTACTTGAATTTGTGCTGTTATGTCGTACAGACTGTTTGTTTACAATGTGGTGCATGGTGGTATTAAAATGGTGAATGGCTTGTGTATTATGCAAATGCAAAGAATTGTAATGTATTGTTAATACAAAGTGAAATGTAAATGTATAAGAACATGTCCCTGGCATAGCGGGTGGTCAAGAGCATGAACCATTGATATGAATGATACAATTACCTCAAAGAATTGGAATGGTATTAGTCATCAAATGGAGACATGCTAAAACCCAAAATACATTTGTATTTTTGAAAATGTGCTACTTGAATTCAAATGACATAAACTGTCATGATAGAGTGAATTTTAAGTGATAAGTGTAATGTTTAATGTAGGTGACTGACCCATGTTGTGGTAAATAAAATGGCTGTGAAGAACTCATATAGTTGTTAAGAAATTTGTGACAAATTTCTGTTTGATACAAAATAAAATGTGATTAGAAAATATTTGAACCAATGTGTGTTTTGTTAGCTGTAGTTGTGATTGACCAAGAGCAGGAGATGTAATTCCGATCCAGCAAATGTCCTGATGAGGCTAAACTATAAAAAAAAAAGCTATGTCTCAAAGCAATTGGCAGTTCCAAACACGAATGCGGTTGTTTTTTAAGATTTTTTTAAAGATTTAAAAAAAAAATTTGAATTAATTAATATGTCATTTGCTAGTGTTCTTTTTACTTAAAAGTACACAGCATAAAATTTAGGTTCTTTTACACAAAGAAAAACGGCAAAAACTATAAAAAAAGGAAACAAAAATTATTTTGTCATTTCAACCGAAATGGACGTGCTAAGAAAAACAAAATTTGCATGGGTGCTTTGAGACGGGACTTTTTTTAACCTATGTATGAACCAAAAGTGAGTCATCAAATTTTTTTTGGTGAGGGCTCATTCCAGGCCTTGGGACTCGCTGGATATGATTGAGGGGGGGCACTATTTTTAAATAGAATTTGTCAAATTTTGATTCCAATGAGGAGGGCATGCCACGCCCCTATAAGACTGTGCCACAGAGTCCATCTCAATCTCATCCGAGCAAGCACAGGCCATTTGTGTATTCTTGTATCTGCAATCCAGTCCAAGTCGGTGCAGAGTCCCAAAACTATAGTACAACCGGAGTCCAGCGAGTCTGTATCCAGCAAAAGTATAATGACATGTTGATCATCCAAATTCAAAATCACTGTAAAAAAAGGCCACCAAATTTTAGGATCCGATCGGACTCATTATGTTTTGATGAATCCAAGTGTGTGAAAATATCGGAGCCAAAACATAATAATGATAAAATTAGATGCTTTACGCCCAATATTTATTGGTCTTGCTATGATTTTTAAAATATTGTACTCGACCATAGCTCTACCAATAGATATGGGCTCAATCGATCCAATTTTATATCATTACTTGCCCGGGTTCATCAAGTACCATCCCCCCCCGAGTCCAATATGCTTCCCTCCCAGCTATTCCCCAAGTGGGTTCATATCTGTCCTTCATAGAAATAGTGGGTACTCGTTATGAAGGGGCTTTTGGCATAGGCCTATTATCACTTCTACTAAATGCTGCTACTCATCAAAGCCTGTTCAGCATCCGTACCTGTGAATGTCATCTGATAGGCATATTTGAGTTAATAGTGAAAACGAGGAATTTTAATTTGCGCGGATATTGAAAACAGCATTCGCGGGAAATTCACTAAACTGTAATTTAGAAGTCTCTTCATAATAAATAAATACTTCAAATCTAACATTTCTGCTCGGGATACGTTTTGTTTATTTACATAGTTTGGGAATCCCGAATCAGGATTCCCCGTGACGTAGCCGACCTCGCTGATTTGACTGTTTTAAGTTATTTACGAAAATGTGAAATAAATAATGATTTTGATAGGTAAAATAAAAAAATAAATATTTTTCATGTAAAAATATTTAATTCTATCATTTCTTTATGAACGTAAGTGAGAATTTGAATTTATTGGAACATTTAAGATGGGGATGCGTGACCAAGGTCATAGAGGCTAAGCCGCAACTCAAACTTCCGCGAATCTCCGTCTGGCGCACGGGTTTCCGAATTTTGCACTGCTTAATCTTCGCACGTTGATATGATTTATGGCTGTCTTATCCCTGGAGAGTACTTGGAAACTTCATTATAGTGTTTATTATGACAGTGGCTACCTCTGGATTTACTTCAAATTTTTGAGCAAATACGGGAAATATTTAAAAAAAAATTATTAACGCCACGAACATCCAGATTTTAGTGATTTCATGACATGACTTGCAGCCAAAACACGGCGATTTTTTCCGATATAATCATCTCGAAATTCCTCCTGAATACATTTAAGACAAGCATTGGAATGATATTTCACAATATAGGTAAGCAGTTTTGTAACAGGTCTTCCGATTTTGAAAGGAATTCACTGTGTTTGTGCCTTGGTGCATTATAAAATTTGCGACAGTAAAATTTAAAAAATTTAAAAATGTGAAGGGCGCCATCATAGCTAATAAATCGCCGAGGTCACTCAATGGACGTCGTACTATATAAGGCCTACTATAGACAGTTACTTTTTGTTGGCCGCTGAGCTATATCTTTTCAGATACTTCATAACACGTTCCCATGTTGAAAGCTGACAAGCTATTTCTACTTGCTTTAAAGAGAGCACAAATATGCACACAGTATAATAGACAATTGAATGAAGACGATTTATTTGTGCTAGGATTTCATTTAATATAACTATTTTTTAAAATTTTAATATATACCTCATGTTACGAGTCGTACTTGACTCAAGGCCAAAATCACCTTTTACCCGAACTCACACGAATGCACAACACAAATACACTATTTGCTTAAGCTAGCAAAATCTAAGTCTTTAATTGAAAGCACGTTATGATTGATACAATATATGACAACAAATGCTCATACACAATATAATCAAATATAAACACTCTTTATCTATTTAGTACTTAGCCAGTATTATTCTTCTTGGTGATCATAAAGTTCTTGCAATGTTCTGGACGACTGATGTAATATATCCTTCACTTGTCCTGCGAAAACCAGCGAAGTCCAGTGAACACTTCCGTTTATAAATATCCTTGCGTATGAAATCCTCACACAAAAATGGCGTTGGTTTCTCCTTGTGCTGCTTTCTCCAAACTTAATTCCTTGCGCTGCTTTCTCCAAAAATGGTGCTATTTCCACCTTTCACACAATATCTTCAGGAAGCAGGACTGCGATGCAGTTGTCCCCGCTTATTTTGACAGTTGTGTTGCTCCTTTAACCAGACTTCAGCAAATCGGCAGAAGAATATATTTACCTTTCTTGGAGGAAGTACGTTCCTTGACGTATTCTAGATCTTCTCCGACAACACTGGCAGGTAGTAGTGCATTGACTACTTAAATTAATTCTGGTTCGCAATTTCCTTTCTCTGAAGGAATTGGACTGTAAGCATATTAGCTAGCTAGCCCAGATCAACGCTATAAACTGTGACAATAATTGTGTTTACATTTTCTTATATATCAAGCAATGGGAAATCCCACGTATTAATAGCCAAATGTGATCTTGGGAATTCCCAAGCCTTAATTATAACATTAACCTTTCTCATTACATCACTTCCTTAGGGGAATTCCATTACATCATTTTCACTTTACAACATCAGGGGGGTTTCCTAATATTCCAAATTATATATGATTCAACTTGTTTTGCTCAATTTGAGAGGGGAATTCCCCCAAAATGTCATCACTCATGTAACTTTGTAAACAAAGATAAATCATCAAATTAAATTACTGAGGGCACATCACACTCATACCTAATCAAGAACATAAGATAATATTGTAAATTTGTTCTTTTCATCCTCGATCATTGACCTTTGGAACATTTCACACGCATACTGTTTGTTTCAATGCCTTCTCGGCAATCCCGGGCCATATACGTCGTAGTAATTAGTAGTTGTTTTTTGCCGTTTCTAACACATTTACTGTCATTTCCCGTATAAAATCTCCCCCAACCATCAAATACACAGTAAAATCACAAAAACCTGTCTTTTCCCGTGTAAATCGACTCAACCACCAAATACTAACACATTTACTGTCTTTTCCCGTATAAAATCTCCCCCAACCATCAAATACACAGTAAAATCACAAAAACCTGTATTTTCCCGTATAAAATCTCCCCCAACCACCAAATACACAGTAAAATCACAAAAACCTGTCTTTTCCCGTGTAAATCGACTCAACCACCAAATACACAGTAAAATCACAGAAATGCTGTGTACACAGAAAAACATCCTTGTATTTTTAATTCACCCCAATCCAAATTACACAAAAAATTCCCCTGCATTTCAACTTATCCAAAAAAAAATGCAGGGAAAAAATTTCCCTACATTTTTTACCTCTTCATTTTATTCATTTAAGAAAAAAATATATAAAAAAATAAATATAATAAAAAAATGGAATTATTCAAAAATCATTACAACGTTAAAAAAGAAATAACTCTCGAATCAAAAGTAGAAAATAACCGTCTGTTCGTATTTTACAACAACCAGTGGGTTCAACTCAGTCAAAAAATCCAAACAAATTTTACAAACCCGTAACATTGCAGAATCGTTACAATGTCGGTCTATGTAAAGAGTTAGGAATTCCGACAAATAAGGGTAAAAAATATAGTTTGACTTATTACCAGAAAAATAGAGAAAGTATTGTATGGCTTCAAAAAATATTATGAAAAATAAAATCCTCGCGATATTGATTTTTTCAAAATAAAAAAAGGGTTTAAGAAAATAAAATATTGTATATAATAAAAGAAGATGAGAAGAATACTAAAATTTTCATCGAACGCTAAATGGGAGCGTTTAAAAAAAATCAAGAGTGAATATACGGTAAAGGATCTACGAGCCATTGCGAAAAATGCTGGCCTGCAAGGAGATTGGAGACACACCCGCAAAACCGATCTGATAAAATTTCTTCAAGAAAACTATGTCTTAGATCCGCTGGATGCTCCGATACAAAATATCGATGTACCCATTCTTGAACCAACGCCGTATACCACCACCCCCGTTCCACCCCAGATAGAAATAAAGCCAACGCAAGATTGGTCATTCTTGGATACCCCCAAACCACCTCCCAGACGAACCAGATTTCAACGAAAGATTGCAAAGCTTTACAAACAGAAGGAAAAACCATTCGAAATTCAAGAAACCGAATCCGCTCTCAATCATTTTACGACTCGGTACAAAATCGATGGACGAGCTGGCTATATACCAAACACATTTTTAGCAGCAACTAAACAAACTGTTGTGAACCTTTTAACCAACAATCGTCAAACAAGGGTTGTGCTAGTTCTTAGCTGCATGATGGAAAAGACGAATCTCCAAACGGGAAAACATATCACCAAAGAAGCCTTATTTACCTCCACTACGGATGTTAATCTGGAGGCAACTGATCTTGATGAATTATACAATAGGTGGTCTGAAAGAATTTTGGAAAACATTGCGTCATTTCAAAACAGCGGAAGCAATTGGGTATTCAAATCGATCGTAGACTTGAGCAGTCACACAGTTAAATACAAACCGATGAGTGGTTCGTCATACATTCCGACTCCAAAAGATCTAGCCAAAAAGAAAGCGATCATCAATCCTAGAAATCATGACAACCAATGCTTCAAGTATTCTATCACTCGAGCCCTCAATCCAGTTTACGATAATCCAAATCGGGTAGACAAAAAACTAAAAGCAAAATCCAAAGAGCGCAATTGGGAAGGCATCCCCTTTCCAACCCCCCTTAAAGATATTGCCAAGTTTGAAAGGAACAATCCTACAATTTCCGTCAATGTCTTGGGATACGCCGAAAAAAATTCATCCGAGAGGTTGTACAAAAATAAAGTCTACCCGCTGAGAGTAGGTGCTAGCAATCGAAAACACGAAGTTAATCTTCTTTTAATTTCGGGTAAAAATAAGGATGGCCATGACACCCAACATTACTGCGTCATCAAGAGTATGAGCAGACTAATGGCGTCACAAGAGAGTAAAATAGTCATGCTAGATATTATTGTATGCGATGTCTTACGTCCTACATCTCCACACAAAAATTGGTGAAACATAAAGAGATATGTCAAAATAATGAAACCGTGAAAATTGAAATGCCTGATCCAGAGAAGGATTTATCTCAGTATTTTAAACATCATTTCAAGTCTCAGAACGTCCCCTTTGTCGTGTACGCCGACTTTGAATCCTTTACGACGCCGATACAAACCTGCCAACCGGAAGTTTCTCAGAAGACGACGAAATACCAAAAGCACGAACCTTCGGGCTTTTGCTACTACATCAAGTGTTTCGATGACTCGGTGTACACTCAAGAACCAGTGAAGATCACCAAGGAATCCGAGGACCAAGATGTGGCTCAGATTTTGTGGAAACTCTAGAGCAAAACATCAAAGAGATCCATCAACAATTCAAGTTCCAAAAGGAAATGATCTTCGGGGAGCAAGAGCGAGAGATCTTAAAAAAATCCACCCACTGCCACATCTGTAAGGATCCACTGACCCCGATGATAAAGATAATTACAACGTCAGAGACCACTGTCACTATAAGGGAACCTTTAGAGGAGCTGCTCACAATCAGTGCAATCTTGCTTACAGGAAACCAAAGTTCTTTCCCGTGATTTTCCATAATCTAGCCGGATATGACGCTCATTTGTTCATTAAGAATCTTGGCAAGACCGAGGGAGAGATCGACTGTATTCCTTCCAACGAAGAGAAGTACATCTCATTCACCAAGAAGATATTGGTTGACACCTTTACCAATAAGGAAGGAAAAGAAGTCGATGTCAAGCGTGATCTCAGATTTATCGACAGCTTCAAATTCATGGCTGCTGGACTTGGCAAACTCGTCGAAAATTTGGATGAGTTTTCTGAATTACCGAAATTTTATCAGGATGAACAACTTCAGCTGCTCTTGAGAAAAGGGGTGTATCCGTACGATCACGTCAACTCTTTGGAAAAACTCCAGGAGACTAGTCTTCCACCCAAAGACGCCTTCTACTCCAAACTCAACGAAGAACACATTTCCGATGAGGATTATGAACACGCTCAAAAGGTGTGGAATACCTTCGAGATGAAAACCATGAGGGAGTACCACGATTTGTATCTCAAGTCGGACGTTCTTCTTCTAGCGGATGTTTTTGAGAGTTTTAGGAAACTATGCTTGAAAAATTACAAATTAGATCCTTGTTGGTACTACACAGCTCCTGGACTTTCCTACGACGCCATGCTGAAAACGACGGGTGTAAAATTGGAACTCCTTGTGGATTATGACATGGCTATGATGATCGAAAAAGGGATCAGAGGTGGGGTTTCCATGATATCAACCAGATATTCAGAAGCAAATAACAAATATATGGGATCCGATTACGATCCGAGCAAGCCCTTCAAGTATATCCAATACCTCGACAATAATAACCTTTATGGCTCGGCGATGAGTCAACCATTGCCAACCGGAGGTTTTGAGTGGATGACTCCGAAACAGCTAGACTCTTGGGATGAAATCCCATGCATTCTTGAAGTGGATCTGGAATACCCTAAGAAGCTACACGACCTTCATAACGACTATCCCTAGCTCCTGAGAGAGTCACCGTAAACAGGGTGGAAAAACTCATTCCAAATCTTGGAGATAAGGAAAAGTACGTCATTCACCACACGGCTTTGAAACAATGTCTAGACCTTGGACTCAAATTAACCAAGATTCACAGAGGAATCATATTTAATGAGAGTCCCTTTATGAAAAAGTACATCGATCTGAATACCGAGCTTCGCAAAAATGCAAACTCGGAGTTTGAAAAGGATTTTTTCAAATTGATGAATAACTCGGTTTTTGGCAAAACTATGGAAAACATCAGAAATCGCGTCAATGTCCATCTCGTGAATTCGGAACACAAAGCCATCAAATTAGCCGCAAAACCCAACTACCAGCGATGCACAATCTTTGATGAAAATCTTGTGGCTGTTCACATGAAGAAAACCTCGCTGTACTTCAACAAGCCGATCTATCTCGGAATGAGCATCCTGGATATCTCAAAGACAATGATGTACGACTTCCACTACAATTACATCAAGAAAAAGTACGGAGACAAAGCGAAGCTCTGTCTGACAGACACGGATTCGCTACTTTATGAAATCGAGACCGAAGATTTCTACAAGGATATCGCTCAAGACGTGGACCGCTACTTTGACACTTCCAACTACCCAGCTGATCATCCGTCGGGAATTCCGACGGGAAAGAACAAAAAAGTTCCCGGCATGTTCAAGGACGAAGCCGGAGGAAAGCAGATAGTGGAATTTGTTGGACTGAGAGCAAAGTTGTACTCTTTCAGAATGCATGAGGGAAACGAGGAAAAGAGGTGCAAAGGAGAAAGAGCGGTCGTCGAAAGAAAGATTACCTTCGACGACTACAAACGCTGTCTCTTCGATGAGAAACCTCAGACGAGAACGATGAATGTGATTAGGAGTTACAAGCACGAGGTGTACACTGAAACCGTTAACAAAGTCGCGCTCGATTCCAAAGATGATAAGAGAAGTATACTTGAGGACAAAATTCACACACATGCGATTGGACACTACGCCGTAAAACTTGAATAAGAAAATTTACTTCAAAACTCTGTCGGGTGGCAACTGTGTGCCCTCGGGTACTATCATAAGCTCCTGTCTAACAAACGCTCTTTTGGTGCACCTTCACTCAAATAGTACAAAATTGGATCACCCGGAGTCCTCACGATACTATCAACCGTGTAAGTTTCCAGAGACCAAATGGGATCGGTTGCGCGTCTTCTCTCACCTCCCCCAACTCTCCGGGAGCGTACAAATACCTCAATCTCACGTTACCTGGAATTTTAATCTCATTTTTCAACTTCTGTGGAGCTGAAGACATCGTTTCAATCTTTTTCTTCTTGATAGCATCAACCGGTTTCATTCCTATCAGCCGAGTCTCTTCGCTGTTCAAAGCTCTGATCACATCCGGAAGCCTACCCACCCACTCGGTAGACCTCACATTTTTCTGACCACGAGCTTCATCAGTATTTCCTGCGAGTACTGATGGCCAAACAGTCTTTCAGCCAAAGTTCTGTTGAATCTTTCAACAATTGCCTGAGCTCTATGTTGACCAGGCAACCCTCTTCTGATATCGACCTTGTGCTTTTTCATCACTTCGTTCACTTTGCCCATGAATTCTCTTCCAGGATCGACCTGCAGAAGCTTCGGCCACTTTAAAACTCGAGAGTAAATTTTTTCAAATACCTTAGACACCTCCCCAGATTCCTTCGAGCTCAGAGGCTCAGCTTCCTTGTATCTGCTCGCGACATCCACCACAGTCAACGCGTACTTGTAAAGCTTTTTTCCTTTACTCGGTCTGTCGTGAGGAGAAACAACAAATCGGCTTGATGAACTTCATTAGGTACACTTACGTTAAATTTTGCTCTGGGAATGTACTTCGGAGGTGGTAGGTAAATTTGCCACTGAGTCTGCTTTTTTAAAAAATTTCTAGCTTTTTCTTTCGTCACTCCAACCTCTTTCGCCAGCTTGTCTATCGCAGAAACACCCTTCCAATACCCTCTCGGACTGTAGTAAACCTTAGATATTTTAGTTTCAGCCATCTTTTATTTTTAGCCTCGATTTAAAAATAAAAACAGTTTAAGAAAATCCCGGCTAATAAAAAACAAACAAAATGGCAAAACAATCAAGCATACTGAAGGTGGAATTTGAGCACTTGTTAGAAGAGCAAAAGGATCCTCAATTTTGAAATGGGTTGAACTAGAAGAAGGTGGAATTTACAAAATTACCAATTTTGAGATCATGGAAACCAGGGTTGGAAAATCCGGAGTTATCACTCTCAGTGATAACACTCGAGTTTGGAGTTGTTCTACCCTAACAAAAAGGCTAGAGAACTTGGACTTGGACTTCGGTAAATCAATAGCTTTTGTTAAACCCACGGGCAAAAAAAGAAAGCAAAACAACCGGGAATATGTACCACAGTTTTGACCTTGTAGTGAAAGAGTTGGAATATGATGAAGACTCAGACTAGACGTACAGTCTACCATAACCAACAAAAAAAAATCCTCTTTAGACATTCAGTCTAAAGAGGATTTTTTTATTGATACAAAAATGAATTGTACGAGTAAATACAAGCGTTGTTTTTGCAAATTGTGTAAAAAGAAAACTCGCCTTCGAAAACAGAACAAAAAACCGATTTGTCTATACGGTACTGAATTTAATCAGTTGTTTAAAGAACCCGCGCGAGTGCAAAGCCTGCCAAAATGTAAAAATTGCAACTCAGAATATATAGTAGACGATGTGTGTTATGATTGTGGTTTAGAAAATGACGCGTCTCTTAACGAGAACTCACCCCGAGTTAACATCGACCAAATTCGACAATCGAAAAAGTACTGCGAAACCAAGACCTACCAGTTTGAAGAATACATCGAAATCTATCGAGGAAATGTTACGAGTACTTCTGAGATTTTGATCGACGAGTTTGTTACAAAAATGAAGTGTACGAGTAAATACAAGCGTTGTTTTTGCAAATTGTGTAAAAAGAAAACTCGCCTTCGAAAACAGAACAAAAAACCGATTTGTCTATACGGTACTGAATTTAATCAGTTGTTTAAAGAACCCGCGCGAGTGCAAAGTATACCAAATTGTAACTCAAAATACAGTGGAAATGTTACGAGTACTTCTGAGATTTTGATCGACGAATTTGTTAAAAAATTAAAAAAATAAAAATTGTTCGAGTCCCTGAGTAAAAAAGACTTGTTAAAAGTCTTGAGATCAGACCCAAAAGCCATTCACAAGGTTTACTACGAAATTACGGGCAATTTTCCCGTTGATTTTTGTCACGATCGCATTAATTTGTTATGCGATCTTGATAATATACTGAAAATTTATTTACAAAATAAACCCAAGAGAAATAATTTTAACATCCACTACACTCTTTTTTACCTACTCAAACGAAGAAATTATCCCGTAACTCTCGATGATTTTCCAGAGATTAGAGGCTCAGCTCCCACCCAAATACTTTTATCCAAAGTATTTGATAGCGACCACACCGGTTCCGAGCAATCCCAGTCCGAGCAAAGCTAATTCCCCGTTCTGGATCGATTTTGTTTGATCTTCGTCGAGATACTCTCCATCATAAAGTTGTGGTTCGGGTGGAAAAGAATCCATCAAAATTCCCGTTAAATTATAATACTGTCTCATCGCGTCATCGACGTCCGAAAAGGTTCTCTCCGCGTGACCCTGTTTTTTAATTGATCGTTGATGTAATCTATTCTTGAAAGACGCGCTAGATTCCAAGAATCTCGGTCGTGCTGAAGTTTTTCGAGAGCGAGATCGTGTCTTTTGCGTTCTTCCGAACTACTGAGAGAGTTGAACAGATAATTGCTCCCTGAAAATGCCAAAGCGTTAACCATGGCTCCACCAACCATGAATGCGATCGACGCCATTTTTTCTCTTTATTTTAAAATTAAAAAATGAATGTTTTGCAGTCGCGGTTATAATTTCAGGAAGTGGTTGAAAAAATCACTAATTAGCCATATAATAGTCGTACCAATTCATACAGTGTTCGGTTTTATATTTTTCATAGAATTGTCCTTTTCCCGTATGAAAAATTAAAACAGCGGGCTCTTCTTTTACTTCTGACGGTACGGCTACGATGTATAGAGCCAACCAATTATAACAACGAATTTCAGCCTCTACATCAGGAATATCGGCCCAAATAAGAGGATCTACCTTTAATCGGTCACCATTGGCGAGGAAGTGAATTCCGGTTTCAACATCGATCTTGGTAACTTTGTAATCTTTGTTCAACTCTAGATCTTCAATTTTCAAAAGTGCCATGCTTTTATTATTAATTAAAAAAAACCCTCTTAGCACAGATAGTGCTAAGAGGGTTTTTAATATACCTACCTTGACAGAATGTTTCCCTTGGACTAAGCCATAATTTGATCCGGAAGAATTCCTTGATTCACGAGCCAATCTCTGAGCATCGTAGCCGAATAGACGCTCAAAGTCAACTTTACAATATCCTCCACATCAAGCTGCGAGAGATTAGCCGGCTTCATTTTTAGGAACTTTGTCATAACGAACGAGTTAGCCCATATACCGAGGCTTATCGTTGTTGCGTGATACGCGCCGTTTACGATCATTTTACGTTTGGATTGGTTTCTGCCATCTTCTTTATTGTAACTAAAAATCATCGAAAGGATCGACTTTTGGTTGATGATCGACCACTGTGGTCACGGTGGGTGGGCTTTCAGTCGTACCGTTTAAGGTAGAATACCCATATGCCACTATCCCTCCAACGACGACGACCGCTCCTCCAACAAGAACTGGACCTGACAACCAGTTTGACACGTCTGAAGGCATGGTCTCAGGTCTATCTTTGGATGGTGTTGCTTGCATTTTTCAGAGGCTTTCATTTTGCTACCCTTTCTTTGTTTCTTGCGGCTAATGCTTTTCCAGCGGCAACCCGGTTCGGGTTTTTGACTTTTGCTTGATTCACTCCTGCCGTCACCTTTGTCGAAGGCGTCGTGTCCGCTGCTGGAACGACCACCTTGGGTGGAACGTCTACCTTAGGCGGAATGTCTACTGATTTGGTTTCTTGATCACTCATCTTTTATTATTAGAAAAAAACTGAGCAAATTACTCAAGTACCTGAGTAACACATGAGTAACATTACTCAAGTACCTGAGTAACACCTGAGTAACATTACTCAAGTACCTGAGTAACATTACTCAAGTACCTGAGTAACACCTGAGTAACATTACTCAAGTACCTGAGTAACACCTGAGTAACATTACTCAAGTACCTGAGTAACACCTGAGTGAAAGCTGAAATTTTCTTTGAAACTTCATTTTAAAGTTTTGATAAATAATTATAAACAAAAATCAGGCATTGATCATCGGAACCGAGATTGGTGTTTTAATAGCGGACACGGAAACTCAGTAAGATGATGGATTCGTTCTCCGAAGAATCAGATTTTAGCGACGAATGCGACGCGTTCGATCCGCTGTACTGCGATTCAAGAGGGGAGCATCTCACCCTATCGCAGAGGGTAAAAAGAAGCAGAGAGAGGATCGCCGAGAAAAGAGAGGTCGAGCTCCTAAAGACGCGACTTCTGGTGGAAGAGATCGCTCAGGGCAAATTTCCCAGGAAAAAATGCCCTACAAAGAGGACGAGCCCCCGGTGACGCTGGTTCACTTCCTCTCGTTCGGTTGCAAGAACTCGGTCTACGAAAAAGAGATAAACTGGGAAAGACAGTGCGACTGCAAGAGACCGGATCTGCATAAAAATCGCACGGTATTCCAAAACCCGAGCCGGCGATCGTGATCCAAAAAAGCAACCCAAAGACGTGGAGCAACCTCTTCAAGACCGAAGCCACCATCGCGGAGGAAGATAGAAGGAGGGGAGGAGAGCGCAAAGAGGTTAGACCGGCAACGTCTCGAACGGCTCGAGCGCGAAAAACGACGCGCCCCCAGGGTGATAATCCGACTGTGCAAGTTTTACCAGCAAAATAAGCCGTGCCCCAACATCAAAAAGAATGCAAAGACGCTCACTCTCCCAGAGATTTTGAACAAGAGTGTAGATTTGGAAAGAGTTGCAAATTTAAAAAAAATAAAAGGTGTAAATTTTTACACAGTAAATCATAAAGAAGTCGTCGAAAAAATGTTCGAGGGATATTTTCTCTTGAACATTTTTTTTTAGTTTTGAAACTTTTGTAATATTTTTTTTTTTATAGAAAAAGTTTAGTCAAACCAAAAAAAAATGCTCGAGAGGAATCGTTCCTCTTGAGCATTTTTTTTTAACCCTTTGAGTCGCCGTTAGTATTCAAAGGTTAATCAATCACATCAATACTTGGGGAGTCGTCTACTGTGCACTTCGCTTCTGGTGGAAAGTCAACTTTTTAACACCGTTGCTAGTTAACAGAATAGCCTCCAACGGAGCTAGCATACGTCCAAAACTATGATACAGCCCACAGGTCCATTTGTTTAAAGCTAAATCAATAAAGGGCCCTTCGTTCAGAGACTCTTCCAGAGCATCGCGATCGGTAATCGCCAAATTTTTTGGAAGGAAGAGTCCGACCAAATTTACGTAAGCGGTAACGAAGTGCTTTTTCATTGACCTGGTCACTATCCCACCCATGTGAGCCTCGTATCTGGCGTAGAGTCTCATCAGACTCTTTTGATCAAGCCTATCGATCTCAGCGGAGGTTATGCTCTTTCCCAAATACTCTTTGCTTTTTCCTGCCTCTGCTACGCCTATCAACCGTTCCCGCAGCTGTTCCGTTTCGCCAGACTCCCTCACAGGTTCCTCCCGTGTAGCCGTACCGTCTAAGGTAGACATTTCGCCTATGATGGGCAGAACGTCCACGGTCATCGCCTCGTTAACTATATCTTCAATTTCAGTCATCTTGCTTTTTTATCTTAAGATTATTTTTGCCACCAGTACTCAGTCGGTTGCTCGGTAATTAGAATTAGTTTGGAATGTTTTTGTTTAGCTAGCTTTTTTTGATCTCTTTCTTCTCTTCTAGAGTTGGGATTATATCGTTCTCCTTAGAGTCTCGTCGAAACTATCTTGATCTTTTGTGTAAAACAGGGCTGTCCATTTTGTCTGCTCTCTGAGATCGGTAACGATGGAGTTATATTTTGTGTAAGCACCCAAACGGAGCAATTATCGTGTCTTCCCGAGAATGCTAGCTGAGAAAGCATCTGTTTCTTTTTGGTTAATGATCTGTCAGAGCTGCAGTCGTCGATAATGAAAAGTGTGTGTCCGTCTTGTATTCCATAAGTTTTGTAGCCAAATTTCAAACAATCGTTCAACCAATCGTCGGACTTTGGACACCAGTTAGGATCCATTGGAATGACATCAACGTCCTTAAAAAACCAGGATCTGTTTAAGTACGCTTTGTTGCGCGTCCAGGTAGGGCAAACGATTATGATGTATTCAAAGAAATTCTTGTATTCCCTCTCGAGTAAATCCAGAACAAATTCAGTCTTGCCACAGCCGGTGGCTCCGCAGATTATAGCCGAGTGCGCGTGTTTTGGAAACATCTTTTATTCTAGTAGTTCACGCTCTGCAATTTTCCGGCTTCGATATTCACCCGTGCATCCTGTATGTAGTACACGTAAGCGTTCAACGCTCCTGCCGTCTCGGCTTCTTTTTCGATCTCGATCTGAATACTCTGACTAGCTCCTTCAATTTTCCTACCAGATCCATGCAACGTGCCATCATCCGTGGTTCTCATGTCCAACCAAAGACCATACTTGGTCGTGAGATAATCTCGCCTCCTCACATCAGCCAATCCCGCTTCCTTGATTACGTGTGGAACGGTTCTGAATTTTCCATCCGCGAAGTGCTTTTGAATTTCTTTGAAGTGATGGTGAGACAGCATCCCAGAGGAGTACAGCTGATTTGGAACACCGTCGAGCGTTGTTGAAACTTTCTTGATCTTTGGGTTGTAGAACTTTTCGGTATCTCGAGCGTAATTGGCTCCTCCTCCATCCGCAGCTGGGTCTACGAAGAGAATCAGAATACCTTTCATGGACTTTGCTCGCGGTGCTAGAGCGATATTCCAGACGGTGTCTGACTTGTTAAGCGACTCTTTGCTGTGTCTGATAACTCTGTCGTACATGACGACGCTTTTTCCATTCACCTTGTTCCTGATATCCATCGCTAGCTCAGGATCATTGACTACATCAAGGGTAATATCTGAGATGGAATAGCTGGCTGCTGTATCCGTGGACACCACGACTTTTCCGTAATTGTTGAACGTCAGCTCGTAACTCAGCCTGTCCTTCATCTCGTACTGGAAATATGGATTATGAGAATTCAGCATCTCAAAGTCCAGAGGGATGCAAAACATGTTGTCGCCGAAGGACTTTCCTTCGGCGACATCCTTGGCATCTGTACCTTTGTCACCAGCGTCGATTCTTATTTTTCGACCTGCCGCAGACTGGATGCCCTGATCAGCGGCGTTCTCTCTTTCCTCGCTCGTCTTCCAGAGATCTTGGTAGCATAGGAATATATCAGCATCGTTCAGAGTGAAGATGCTCTGTCCTTCCAATTTAACCTCAATTTTTTACACTATCGCTCTTCCGAGATTATTTACGATAGTCCTGTTAAGATCTTGATTTCCACCAGAGGCGGAATTTAGAGCAATCTTGAACCAAAGAAAACTCGTTCCAGGGTATATTACGTCATCTTTTCCAAGACCAGGAAATCTCACCGTGAGAATTCCGGTTTGGTCGATGGTACTCGGAACGTGCGTATTCCGAATGCTACGTCTATCACCTTTAACTCCTCGCGCTTTGCGAAGTTGTCGGTATGGGTCCAATTTATTTCCGTATTCAGTCGCCATCTTTTATTTATACGTAAAATAAAAACCAAAAGATGGCAGATTTTAATCCTCGAGAAGACATTCAGATGGGAGATGTTAACCCTAATGACTTCGAGGCCACGGTCGGAGACGTAACGGGAGCAGTTGGTGGTACACCGGCTGAGACTGATTTTGGTGGTGGGCAAATACAAACGAATAGTCAGAGACGACGAGGAAGCGTCGAGTGGGAAAATCCCGATGTGAGTCTCGTTTCCGATAAGAGTCGAAATTCCATCGAAGATCTCAACGAACGACTCGATCTATTAAAATGCGCGACAGCAGTCCTTCCCTGAGGAGAACCATCAAAACATTGAATCGACAAAAAGCGGAACTGGCTAGGGATGAGTTTCGGGATTACGTGAAACGCTTAGGATACACGCAACAAGGAACGATCTTTGCTACTGAAGCGGTTTTTGCGGTAGATGAAACCGGGAGAATCAAGGTCACTTACAGAAAGATCACGGTTTGGTTAACCAAACTAAAATCGAGCGAATTTTACTCCTTAGAATCGATAGCTAAACAAGTCAAAGGCGACGATCCAGGAGGTACCAAATTTGTCAAAATAGGTCTCGGAATCAAGGATTTCAAACGAGGATCAACGCCGCAAGTGCAGGAAAGTGCCGAAAAAGCGTCAACTAGCGCGAGAGACGTATCACCCCTACCCACTACACCCGCTGGTAGACCAAACAACACTAAAAGAGTTTTGGAGGGTCTTCAAAAACAAACCAAGACATGGAAGGTTTAGCCAATGAATTGTCAAATGATCCTCACGAAGAAATCCGAAATTTTTTAACCGAACGAGGACAACTCAAGAAGCTGTCTGATGTCTATGAGCACCTTGTCCGAAGAAGGAATGAAAAGGAAACTGAACTGAAAGAATTAAAGTCTAAAGGACGCGGTTCGGTCAGTTTTACTAACCCAACTTACGAAGGTGATGAAGGAGAGCCTCTGCTACCTGTCAGCGAAGAAGATGCTAAAAGAGCTAGGGAGCTTGAAAGCGATATCAAAGAGTTTGACAACGCCATCGCGGATCAAGATGCCAAGGTCAGAAATTCGCTTCAGCGTCTGCGAAGATCGATCGAAAGTTTCATAGACAGCGATGCTACCACGGGAAGTCGGATTCGAGAACTCTTTAGACGAGAGGGTGTTACCATAGTTTCGCTGCTCACAGCCATCGGAATGACGATAGCAACCGTCGTCGAGGGTATTCTGTTAGCCACCAAATCCGCAGTCTCAGCGATCACACCGAAGCCTCCAGAACCAAAACCAGGTCCTCCTAAACCAGACCCAGGCCCATCACCAGGACCCGCACCAAAGCCTAAAACTTGGAGACAAAGCTTTGATCGCACTTCCAGGGATCATCGGGGCTGTTGTGAATTTCTGTCTCAAAGCTGCGGGGTCTGTTGCTGGATTTCTAGCTGATCACATATGGACATTAGCTTTAGGTGTTGGAATTTTGTTGTACACTACAGTTATGGAATTTGTCAAAAAGAAGTAAAAAAAAATCTTCTCACTAGAATTTAGTGAGAAGACTTTTTTGTGTGTATCCAACTTTTTTTTTTTAAACCCAGAAAAATAAGAAAATTGCAGCGGCTGCCAAAAATAAAGAAAGCTTTTTCTCATCATGCATTAGAGGCTCTTCAGTCAAGGGTGGACTTTCAACCTCCTCTAAAAACAACGGTCTTTTCTCAGGAGCACTGTCTTCAACATTCGGTCGAGAGTCGGTGTTTACGTCTGAGTTTAGCCCTATCTGCATGTCATCCGTGGCGATTTGGATGAAATTGTTGTATCCGTTCACGGATCCCACGAGGATTTCCATGTTGCTCGGGAGCAAGTAAAGTCCGTGACCCACGACAAAATCCAGTTTGCTTTGAGCGTACTGAAGAGTTCTCTGGTATCTGTCTATCGAGTCCGGAAAATCCACGACCGAGTTGATCGCATCCTCGACGTTTGCTAGAAATTGTTTCTGAGCGTCGAACGCCTTGCCGGAGCCCAAGATGTCGGATCTGGCTTGAGCTTGGGATCCGAGAATTGCCCACGTGTAAGTCCTGATGGAGTCGTTGATTCTCGAAACTCCCGCGCGTGTGAAACCCTCGTTCCAAGTGTCTGCCACGAAACTGCCGATGGCAGCCATAGCATCTCCTTTCCGAATGGATCTGTCGGTTATATCCGGATCGTGATCGAACAGCTGTTCAATGTATAGAATCTTGTCAGTCTGATTGTCCACACCTCCGAAGCTGTCCGCGTCAAAGTGAACTTTCCAGTCCATCGACTGATTGTAGTTTCCTCCGTTGGTAAGCTTCGACCATTTTTTGGTGGTCACGAATTTCCAGTCGTAAAATTGTTTGTTGAAGAAGTAACTGCCCATTCCGTTGGAAAGATCGAACTTTTGTCTCCAATTAGCTCTCGCGGACACTCCGAATTCGTTGCAAATTCTTTCGTAAGCGTGGGTGTCGATCCCGTTGTTCAGAGGATTGAAGGATTCCTCCGAGGGTAGTGGACAGGACATTTCCGACAGGATTCTTCTGATCTGATAATATGCGTGAAATCTGAACACGGATCGAATCATCGGATCTTTGTGACTGAGAAGTTCTTTGGACACCCCGCATCCTGACGTGGCGCACCAGACCGCGAAGTTCAGCTGGTTTTGCCAGAATTGCATCTGGTTGGAGAGCCAGTCATCGTACACCCTCTTTTCCGTGACTCTCGGAAGTTTGTACTTTTGCCACAAACTGGGAAATCTTACGTAAAATGTTCCTTTTTTGCTGACTTGAATTTCTTGATTTACGAGACTGAAACCGTGCGTCGGTTCGAATACTCCTCCGGTTCTCATTTTATTGAAAGATAAAAGAAAAATGTTTGTTACAATTACCGGCACCGGCAAAGGAAAACCTTATCGCCCGTTGCAAAGTATAGACAATAACGGCGAAAACTTAAAAATTGGAATCAAAAGGATCTCGGGTCGAGTAGGTTGGTTCAACGTCGAAGAAGAACTCGAATGGAGGTACACTCAAGGAGGGCAGGGACCTGAAGAAGCGGTGAAAATAAGCCCGGGGCTGTATAATTTTGACCAGCTCGTAAAAGAATTCACGAGTCAAATCGACGGTTTCGAATTCGAAGTCGACGACCGCGATGGAAAACTCAACATGAGAATTCACGAGCAGTATCAGATTTGGTTTCCGGACCGCGTTCGAGAAATGTTCGGATTGGACGACGAAGGGTGGCTAGCGGATGGTGAATACACGGGAGATCGGGCGATAGAATTTTTACCTCGAAGAATTCTCGTGTACCTGAATCAGCTGTCAACCACGGACAATCTCGTAGACAACGACGACGTTCTGCAGGGAGGTCGAGTTCTTGGGTCCTTCGATCTCACAAACGCCGCGTTCGGGGAATACTTCGTTTCGACCTACGAAAAGCCGAGTTTCAAAAAACTGCAAAACGGAACCATCCACGAGCTCGACTTCGACTTCAAAGTAGAATGGAAAAATTCTTCGAGAAAGCTCGATAATCACGATCAACCGCTGGATTTGGAATTTGAAATCCGATAAAATAAAAGAAAGAATGTCTATCCGGGGACCAACGATCAAAAAAAAATCAACGTCAATAGCTGGCGAAGATGTAGAACTTTCCGCGTACGTCAAAAAAACTGGAGCGCGAATGACCGGAAGGATTAACATGGGAGGAAAAAAAATAACTGGGTTGATGAATCCAACCGACCCTCAAGATGCAGCTACTATGGGTTCCGTGACCAGCCTAACCTCATGGTTAAACGACAGAAAAGTTTCGAAGGATGGCGACTCGATGACCGGCGAACTCGCTATGAGCGGCAATAGAGTCACGGGTCTCGAACTCCCACGGACAACGAGGACGCTGTGACGAAAGAGTACGTAGACCGGCAAATTGGACACGAGCACGATACCAGCTTGCATGTTTTGGGGAGATTCATGGTATGGATGAACGAAGACGGAACGCACTATGTTTCCATCCGAGCCAAAAAAACATCGACTTGGAGAGAGACAAGTTGATCGAAATTAAAAACGGAATGAACAACACTTTCAACGCTAGGCCTATGCAAATTGGCATCACTGCTGGGTTTACGAATTTGCCTAATCCCGGAAAAGATTTGACCCCATGCGACTCATTAGACCTTTAGAAATTTTCTTCAACAACCCACATTTTATTGTTGTCAGCCTTGGAACCTCTCTTTTCGGTAAAATCGGGAGTGAACCCGCCGAACGCCCCAGCGAACGCTTGTTCTTTGACGTTTCAGTCTAATCCGAATTTCTTCATGTACCTAAATATTACTTGGACCGACGACTCGATATCGTTCAAAGTGCTAAATAACGCGCGGCAAACCCTCTTTTCCGCATCCGTTCAAACGGACACTACGATTATGCATCATGTCTCGATCGAGTACGTTGAAAATAAGCTTTGCTTTTGGATCAACGGGGTTTCAGCAAATGTCTACAAAACTCAAGCCCTGGTAAGTCTTCTTGGAATCAACATGAATTTTGAGCAACTGGGAATACTTAGCTTCTACGAAAAAAATTTAACCAAGCAAGAAATCATACAGCATTTCGTTGAAAACCACGTTTTGAATTTTACGGAGCACGAAGTTCTAATTGACTAATTAAATAAAAGGATGAAAAAACCTACAGCACCGCAAATATACCCTGATCTTCCACAGGGAGAGGATCAGGGAGTTCAATTTCGACTAAGTAAGATATCCGAAATCCGCGACTCCTCGAAAAGGAAGTTGACCAAAGAGATCAACTAAGGAGAAAATACAAAACAGTTTGGAATGTGTTTTACAACACGGCTCAAGTAGCAGGACTCGTCGCAGTTGGAAGCGGAACGGGAGCTGTCGGAACTCTAGCCACGGGTGTTGGAGCTTTCGTAAGTATTCCTCTCGGAGGAATAGCAATTTTTGGAGGTGTTCTTAGTGGAGCATGCGTGGCTCTCGGAAAAGCAACGATGAAGAAGGTCGAAAAGCACGAAAGTGTCAAAAGAACCGCAGAGTCCAGTTTGAACACGGTGAATGATCTGGTGTCTAGAGCTCTTGAAGATGGGGTTGTGAGCAATGAGGATTTCCATCACATTCTGCGGGAAATGGAAAACTACCGAGGTCACAAGGCTGGAATCAAGCACAGAACCAGAGCGGATTTAATTGAACTTACGGCTGATAGAGAGAACGTGAAATTCGTACAGAGGCGGAACAGGCTGGATTGGAAAGAGGAAAAAAAAGAAGCTTTGGAGAGTCTCCGAAGTACATTGAATCCGTAGAAAATAAAAAATTAAAAATCAAACTTGTTTTGTATAAATAAAAAAAGAAATGGGCAATTTTCCAATTTTAACGGATTCCAACTTGGTTGAGAACTTGAAAGCGTACGGAGAGCATCGAGAAGAAATGTGGGATTATAAAGGAAAACCATACGGCGCCTGGAGGTGGTACTACAACGAGGAAAAAACAAAAATAAAGGCTGAGTTGGAGTTTGTTGGCAATCATCCTCGCGGATGTTTGTTTTTACGAAAACGGATTTATAGGAACATACTACTGCGATGTACCTAAAAAATGGTGGGAATCTTGGGATGTGATGGACTCATTGGGTGTTGGATACCTTGCATTTGTAGCAACCTACGGCGTTACATCCTTTATAAAATGGAAGTGGTAAACTATGGCAAAAAAAACCTCTTGTGATTATTAATCACAAGAGGTTTTTTATTTTTTGTACTCATTCTGCCTAAGATAGAATTTAAGTTCGTTTTGTACAAATAACCACGTTTAAATAAAATGGATCTTCCAAATCTAACGGATGACAACTGGGTTGAGAACCTGAAAGCGTACGGAGAGTATCGGAAAGAAATGTGGATGATGAAGGAAAACCATGCGGTGTTTGGAGATGGTACTATGACGAGGAAAAAACAAAAATGAAGGCTGAGATGGTGTTTGATGATAATTATCCCACGTACATGACGTGTTGGTACAAAAACGGATTAGTAAAAGCTGAAGGTAGATACAAAGACTACGCACCTAGAGAACTGTGGGAATTTTGTGCTGGACGGGATCCTTTAGTTACTGGATACGTCGCATTTGTAGTAACCTACTTGATTACAACTATTTTAAACTGGGTGTAGAATCACAACAAAAACCTCTTGTGATTAATAATCACAAGGGTTTTTTGTTTGTTTTTTGTACTCATTCCGTCTTTTTAGCATCGTTGTAGGCTTTCAAAATTTCTGTCATACGTCTGGCTTCCATCCTGATTCTTCTCTCAGGAGAATCCAAAAGAGCGCTCGTGAGAATCCAAAATGCTACGATCATCTTTATTTTAATAAAAATGGCAGATTCGATTTATTTTGAGCTCGCTGATGATGAAATATTCCAAAAACTGGAAGACTCGTCCAAAGGAGATTTGTATATGTGGAATGGTACTAGTCTCGGAAACCTGTTTGTTGCTGCTAGCGGTTACAACGGAAACAAAGTAAGAATCCAGGCAATCAACCTTTTGATGTGTTACATTGGGTGGTATAAGGATAGATACAGAATGAGATTGTGTTTAAGACCACCTTGGATTTTTCCTGAAAGGACAGAGGAGTTCGAGGTTTTGAAAAAGACTCTTGAGTTTGTTACGAACGAACCACCGATTGAAAAAAAGATATGACTATGTTAAAAATTATCAAGACAAATTTGGTCTTGTGGATAACTTTTGTGAAATAATATATTAAAAGTAAAAATTAAAAATTTTTGATTTTGATGAAGAGGTTAAAAAATGCAGGAAAACAATTTCCCTGCATTTTTTTGGATAAGTTAATGAGATTTTTTTCAAAAATTGTTGAAGATTTGAGTTACATTTAACCGTTGTAACATCTTCAGAGAAACCGACACCCATGAAGTGGCTTGTTGGCGCACCATCTTCCAATTCTGTAGTCGCTGCGGAAACTCGAGGGCCAATTCCTTAGAGCTACAGAACGGGGCATATGTCAGTTCCTTAGGGTTTGTTTTTGTTAGTTCTACATCTACATCTAACTACCTCCCTCCCCATGAGATCTGCTGGCTTAGCGATTTAGATTTTGGACTATGTCGCGTGTGACGTCAGTTCAACGTGTGTCCAAACCCCCCTCCCCCCCTGTTTGTGTTTTTGAAGAGTCGGAAATCCTGAGAAACAACCCCGTTCACTCTCTTTTTGAGGTCCATTTGACAATTATTTCTTGTACATTTCCTTCATGAATGCATTTGTGACTTTCGCCCTTTCATTCACCTCTTCATATGTGCTGTAAAGGTAGGTCAGAAATCCTAAGAAACAATTCCGTTCACTCTCTTTTGAGGTCCATTTGACAATTATTTCTTGTACATTTCCTTCATGAATGTATTTGTGACTTTCGTCCTTTCATTCACCCTTCCTTTTTTTTGTAATTTTTTCCCCCGGGGACTCGAACTCACGCTGCTCTGACTTCACGCGTTTCACAGAACCAAGAATCTAAACCACTAAGCTAGCAGATCTCATGAATATTAATTAGGAAATTGGTGTATTTAAACCTTAGAATGAAAAAAATTCAAAAACTGGCTAAATCAGCCTCAAATATTACCCAAAAAATCTGTTATTTAAAAACAAACAAATTTACAATGTTTATTTTCAAAAATCTCTTTGTAACGGCAGATTAAAAAAACAAATAGTGCGCCATCACAACAACATACTAGAAACACCGCAGTCTATTTTTAAAATTGTTGACGTGTCATCTACATGTAGTAGTGACAGCTACATCGCGTTTTTAAGACAAAATCACATAAAAGTAATCGTGAATTCAAAAGTTTTTAGGGACAATGAAAATGAAAAGCAACTTTGTGAGTAACTCCGAGCAATATGACTGCTAACAGCAATAAACAAACGATTTTGGTATGTGAAAAGCAATGGCCACGCCATGTAGTACAACACACACACATACAGTGTGTGAGCAGTTATATGAGTTAGTATGGTAAAAGGTCAACTGCAGTACAAAACAAACAACTCGAAGTGGATATATTTCAACATTTTGCAGCCAGTACAAGTACGTTGTTTATAATTTAAAACACAGTTCTATTGATCTTCCATTTGTGTTTCATTAGCACTGCTTTTATTTTTTAGACACGTATATTTATCTACAAGATTTCTCAACCGACTATTGTAAAGGTAAGATATTGATTACAAAAAATTTAATTTTTGAGTTTCATAACGGCTACAACTAGAATCAGCTTTACATGTCTACACCAGAAGTGGCAGCCACTACATTGGTTGCGAACACGATTCTGTTGCAAGGGTCTATGGAAACGATAAAAAAATGCAGGGGAATTTTTTCCCCTGCATTTTTTTTTGGATAAGTTGAAATGCAGGGGGAATTTTTTCCCCTGCAATTTTTTTTTGGATAAGTTAAATACAGGGGGAATTTTTTTGTGTAATTTGGATTGGGGTGAATTAAAAATACAAGGATGTTTTTCTGTGTAATCCTGTGTACACAGCATTTCTGTGATTTTACTGTGTATTTGGTGGTTGAGTCGATTTACACGGGAAAAGACAGGTTTTGTGATTTTACTGTGTATTTGGTGGTTGGGGAGATTTTATACGGGAAAAGACAGGTTTTTGTGATTTTACTGTGTATTTGATGGTTGGGGGAGATTTTATACGGGAAAAGACAGTAAATGTGTTAGTATTTGGTGGTTGAGTCGATTTACACGGGAAAAGACAGGTTTTTGTGATTTTACTGTGTATTTGATGGTTGGGGAGATTTTATACGGGAAATGACAGTAAATGTGTTAGAAACGGCAAAAAACAACTACTTAATTTAAATCGTGAAACCGTAGAACGATCTGTTGGTCAGCTAAGATATTGAATACAATTGAATCCCATCACATTATTCAAATCTACACCCTTTTTTGACTTAAAATGGATTGATAATACGCTGATTCTAAATTTTAATGCATTTTTCATGCTGATTCCAAATTGTCATGCAAATTTACATTTCTAATTTTTTTTTAAATTTGTTATGGGCCCTACAAACATATTATGCCCATAGTATGGTTCATGGGAAGAAAATCATCATTGAAAGAATAGGTTCTTTTCAGACATTTTATGATTTGGAAAAACAAAAAAGTTATTTGAAATATGCATAAACTAATCATCTACCAGATATTCAGCATTAAATACCGTTTTAAATTATTCCGTAGTATAGTAATTTGGATTCTTTCCCCAAGGGTCTTAACTAGTCTTTTTTAGTACGCAATATATCCGGTGATACCTTTCAGCTTCGTCTATCCGTTGCATAAGCTGCATGCTCTTTCGGGGAATCCGGGCATCCTGAATCTGTATCCAGTCATCAATGAATAAAAGCTTGATAATAACGAGATATTCGTTACTCAACTTTAGAGGGCGCAATTGCATTAAATGACTGTAGTTTGAACCTTAAAAATCTCGATATTGGATAGTAGCCGTGATACTGTAGCAGAAAATGTGACCAATGTTCCGGTGGAACCTCATTAATTTCCCTGCACCTTAACAGGGCTGCAGTGTTTCTTTTATATTCATGCCCTCCGTATACATTGACCTTTTATTTATTTATTTATTTATTTATTTATTTATTTATTTATTTATTTATTTATTTATTTATTTATTTATTTATTTATTTATTTATTTATTTATTTATTTATTTATTTATTTATTTATCTATTTATTTATTTATTTATTTATTCATTTATTTATTTAATAATTAATTTTCTATCTATTTAAATGATTAATTAATTTATCATTAATGTACCGTTACTACTTTTACTACACAAATGTTAAGACATGAAGTATAAAAGTTTTTGAATGATGCATATACAAGAAACTATATCAATCACAGCAACAAAAATGACGTTTTACGGTCTTGAATACCGTCATAAAATTACTGGGTTAGCATCGTAATTTGGCTTCCTTCCCCAAGGGTCTTCATTACCATGATTACTAGCGCTACTTCAGATTTATTTTGAAGTACGCACTATATCCGGGGATACCGCTAGATCCTTCTATCCGTTACCCAAGCTTCATGCACTTCCGGGCTGACCGGGCATCATGATTGTATATATCTGCACTTTGTTATCAGTGAATCTTGATAATGGTGCGTAGTCGTTACCCAACTATAGAGGGCGCAATTTCAGTGACCATAGTTTGGACCAGGGGGGGTGGGACGTTGAGTTTTCGATACTAGATTTGGGATTTTGAGGTTGCAAATGGCGCGAAACTTTGTGTTAAAACCAATGGTGACATATCCGCTAAGATCGATTACGATGCCCAATTTCCGTCATCAATATCATTTAAACTACCGAACGCACCTCCACAAGTTTTGGAATATAGCTAGAAAACGTTATTTTAAGCAACTTTTTTCGGCTCACCTCAGAGGTGGAGCGAAGAAATTTTGAGATAAAAGCATTTGAAATTTGAGATTTCGCGGGGTTTTGGGGGATTTTTAGTTTAAAATTTGCCGTTACATTAATCTCTTCAACAGACTCAAAAGCAGTCGGTTGTGTGGGAAGAGGTTATAGTAGCGTACTGGATGCACTGTTTCATAGATGGACAAGTACATTGTAGCTCGTCGCCACTCGCCGGTTATTTCCTGGTGATACGAAGCATCAGCATGGAGAAGTCAGCTCTTCTGTTTACAAACAAACTAATAGCTCTGTTTACAAACGTGATGACAACCTGAGCATAATATACTTGATGGTGAGTGTGCGGAGTATTAAATTGGAATAGTAATTTCACTGAGTCGCTTTCTCGAGCTCACTGTTTTCGTAGGGTCACGGACACTGCCACTGCACTGAAGTGATGCAGAAAGCTTATAATTATTGCGAGCGAGCACACTGATCAGTGCATGATGTCCCGCATGATGTACGTGTCTCTAGTCCACAATAATTATCCATCTCATGATCTATTATAATTTATAAACTGTCACTGTAAACTGTGTAACCCTGACCATGCTGACCCTGGCCATGGTAATTGCCGTACTTGTAATTTCACTAACCTTTTAACCCTTCGTAACTCATTACCGTTCGACGCGTTCACGTTCGTAAAGTTACGAATACCCAATACTAGATGTAACTTAAGGGTACTGTTCGTAAGTAAGTTTAGTGAAATGGAACTTACGACTTGTCACAAGTTACTTAATAATTTTGAGACTTCACGAAAGCTTTGTAAAGCTTAGTCAAGTTAATGAAATGGACACCTTGGTCAAACTGTAAACCCAGGGGTTGGGGCGGCGCTGGGGGCACTTAACACAAATGACCATACAAGTATGTTCCCCCGGAAAGACCCCCTATTTTGGATTTTGCAGCTCTGAAAGACCCCCTATAAGTGACCAAACTAGAGCTCCAAAAGACCCTTGATTTTGATCATTTCAGCTCTAGAAGGTTTTGTCAGGCAATTTTCAGCCAGAAAGCCGGACCCTTGATTTTGACTGTTCGCAGCTCCAAAAGTGCCCATTTTGCTTGTTTGCAGCTCCAAAGACCCCCTTTTACCGGGCAGCTCCCAAAGACCCACCACTTCAAAATTCCAGGGGAACATACCCACCAAATTTTGTTGATGTGCCCCCCCCCCGGCCATAACCCTGCCTATCCCCTACTACCCCTGCTAACTAGTGACGTGCTTGACGCTTTAATGTTTTTTGTAATTGTAGTAGGCCTACAGCTTTTAAATGCATGTATGTAAACACGGCAGTAATTTGAGCCAACTCATCCGATTTAAATTTGAATAAACATTTATACTGGAGTTTGCACAGACATCACTCTCTCGAGGAAGTCAAATGGACTATTATGCCTCGCCGACTTGGGCGAGGGCATTTTGAATGCCGAGCCCTGACCATGTCTCGCCCCATACAACATGGAATTTCCCCAATCGCTTTCCATGGACTTCCAACATGTGATCGTCTTGGTGCAGAATTGCCTGGCTGTCCTGCCTACTGCCAATATGAACTTTTTATTTATCATCAGGATGATGGATTATCTCGGAATAATTAATTATCTCAGAATAACTGATTATCTCAGAATAATTGATTATCTCAGATTCTCAGGATAATTGATTATCTCAATTTATATTGCAAATAGGGACATTGACAGGACAGGACTTGAGATAATTGTTGAGATAATTTGAGAAAATACATTATCTCAAGATGTTTTATCTGGAGATGATAAATTATCTTGATAGTAAATTATAAATTATCTTGAGATCATTATCTTGAGATAATCAATTATCTTCAGATGATCAATTACCCTGAGATAATAAATTACCTTGAGACAATTATCTCAAGATAAATATATGGAAATAATAAATTATCTCAAGATAAATATCTCCATAATCTTTTTGTCCAGAGATAAATCCCGGGAAGATAAATATCTTGAGATAATAAATAATCTTGGCCTGATAATAAATTATCGCGAAAAAAATACATTATCTCAAGATGTTATTTATCTGGAGATCATAAATTATCTTGATTAGTAAATTATCTTGATAATCTCTAGATGATTAATTTACCCTGAGATAATCAATTATCCCGAGATAATTAATCATTCTGAGATAATCCATTAACCTGAGACAATTATCTTTAGATAAATGGAAATAATGAATTGCTGTATCTCAAGATAAATATCTCCATAAAAAACCTCTCTCTATATATCTTTTTGTCCAGAGATAAATATCTCATGATGATAAATTATTTTGAGATAATTGATAAGTCACTCAAAAAAATACATTATCTCTAAATCTTTTTTATCTGGAGATTAATATGTTGAGATAATCTTGAGATAAATTATCTTGAAATAATAAGTTATAAGATGACTTATCTCAAAGTAATTTATTATTTCAAGACTCTAATTTGTTATCTTTTATAGATAAGTGTCTCAAGAAATTATCTTGAGATAAGTTTTATTAATAAATCTCAAGATAACAAATTATCTCAAGAGAATACATCATCTCAAAACCTTTTTTCTGGAACTAATAAATTATATAAAATCATCTCAAGATAAATATATGGTGATGATAAATAGCTCTTATGATAAATTATCTCAATATATATTTTTGAAGTTAAATATATGGAGATAATAGTAATAATGTCAAGATGATAATGTATTATCTCAACTTAATTGATCATCCAGAGGCTATTTAAAGCAAGTACATGTAAAAAGCTTTTCTTTTTAATTTAAAATTATTGTTATTATTGTCTTCTGTTTTTTACAGGAAGCATGCATGATGGTTTGGAAAATGGACCTTGTGATGGCTATACCATGGACATAGGAAACCATTGATTTTTGAATCAACAGCGGAACTATTCTTGGTGGTTATTCAATGGAGCTCAATGGATTTTTCAACCTACGGATTTGGCGCAAACTTCTCACATAGCACTATAACATGATTAGTCGTTTGGATTTAAGTACCAGCATTCAGCAGTTGGGGAAAAAATCAGCATAGTTGAATGAAATACTTAATTGTTAGTAGTTAATGGCATTATGTCAAAGTCTGGCTAACTTTATACTAATTTATGAGACATTGCCCGGGCACATTGCACTGTTTCACTGTTTGATGAACTCCAATAATAAACTAAAGGTTAGATCTGCACAATAATTATTTGTGAACAAAAATATTTACGGAAATGATTGTGCTCCTGGAGAACAAAACTATGGTAAAGAGCTCCAGAATTACTCCAATAATTACATAAACAACTGAATAATGCACCAACTGCCTGCCAAGATTATAATACAGGACATTGATATGATACAGGGTCTTTGAAAGAGCTGTGCAGTCAGAAAATTTAATATATAATGGCACAACAAATATGATCAGAATAGAGTATGATGTTAGCGTGGTATTAAGGGGTACTACACCCTCGATAAATTTGTGTCTATTTTGCATTTTTCTCACAAACTAATAACACAGTGATAACAAAAGTTATGTATATTATAGGGCAAGGAATCCAATTACTACACTGGAATTTCAGTGACCCAAGACAAGCGTTTTGTTATTTATGATAAGAAATAAGGTACCACTAGGATGTACCTCGTTTCCTATCATATACTAAACCGCTTGTCCTGAGTCACTGAAATTTCAGTGTAGTAATTGGATTCCTTGCCCCAATAATATACATAACTTTTGTTACCAGTGTGTTATTATTTTTGAGAAAATGCAAAAATAGTCACAATTTACCACATGGGTGTAGTACCCCTTAAAGCATCTGCCAAATTATTTTTTTTAATTTTGAAAATTGACCCACATGGTCTGGATAACAATTTGAAAATTGCACCTCAATAGGTGTATAGTGTATAGTTTCTTGCATTCACAGCTGTTATAAAGCTATAAAATTTACCATTGAAATTAAACAGGAAACCCAGCCAGAGCAGTCCTTCTGGGATGAACCAAACCTGCCTGGTTATCAAATTAGTTAGTGACAATTTACAAGTGACTTAACTAATGCATATTTATACTATGCCAGGGTCATTTGTTTGGCAATATTTTCTTAACATGATCAAAGACATTTCACTCCCTGGAGGTTTGATTCGCCCCGGAAGAACTACTCTGGCGGGGCTTCCTCTTTAAGGTGGTACGTACTACACCCCCTGATAAATTTTGTGACTAATTTTGCATTTTTCTCAAAAAAGAACTACACACTGGTAATAAAAGTTATGTATATTATAGAGGCAAGGAATCCAATTACTTCACTGCAATTTCAGTGATTCAAGACAGGTGGTTCATTATATAAATGGGGTACATTCTAGCGGTACCTCTTTTAGCCAGCCCATTCGGGCTGGTACCTGTTTCAGGTTTGGGGTCAGTTTACTCAAGAGATTATATTTTAGTGGTATTGGAATGATTTTTTTTTTACTTTTTGTGGTTAAATTTTTTAAAAATATTTTAATTCGATTTGTTAGGAAAAGTAAGTATGTTTTGCCGTTTCAACGAGCGTAAAACGAGTGAGTATTACCAAAGTTATGTTTGAACTAATTAATTATGACTTTAAAAGTTTAAAGGCCTAAATGTAACAATAATAGTTAATATATATAGCATCATATGGTCAGCAGAAGAAAATCTGACATCACCTATGATGTCATATCAGTGTCCTTGACCGGGGTCCTTACTCCTTGACCACTGAACAGCGTGATATCATGTTGATAACAGATCTATAGAATCAAAATCTTAATCATATCCCGGATCATATCACAGATTCTCAACAATCTGTGATCATATGGACCATATTGATGTGAAAGTAGTTATCTATCATATCCTGTGTCGTTTTATGGATAAAAATGACTCAAAATGTTATTGATGAAATGGTTGCTATCATAAACATCAGTTTTGTCTTTTCAACGGAAAAATCCGATGCAAAATAAAGTTTTTAGGGCCTAGCTATAATATGGGCATAATTTATGCATATAGTATTGAACAATGTACCCCATTTGACATGCACTTATAGATAAATAAATTGTCTTACTTTATTAATTTAATAACTTCTTTATTATAAATAAAATGACACATAACTATTTGATCCATAAAATTACATTCAACAAAATGATTGAAGAGAAAACACACAAGGCACTAGGCAGACTGTTATAGAATGGAGTATGTAAGATGCCATGTCCATAGCTTCATGCAGGAGTTTCCGACTAGCAATCAACATGATCAGCACATTCAGAAAAACACAGTTTAAGAGTGAAGATTGTAGTGAGTAACCAGTCCTTTATAAATGTGCTGGCCACTATCTATTATAATATAGTAGGCTTAAACTATACATTGCGAATTAATTAAGTTATTTTAAAATAAAATGTACATGTAAGTTAACTCAAACCGCAGTGTATATATCGAAAGCAGTGAAATCGGACATTCCTAAGCGAAGATATTGAGTTCGTAAGTTCTGGTATTACAAAATTGGAAATTGAGACATCGTGGGTAAAAAGCTGAAAAGACAAAAAACCCAACGACAACAACAACAACAACAACAACAACAAAAAACAAACAGACCAGAACAATTTGGAGTACATGTAATGAATTAAAAGAGTTGACATGAGATTAGGAATTAATGTTTTCTGCTGTTTCAGTGTGCATGTTCTCATCGTTGATGGTTTGGTGGACTGTCATGTAGATGTAAGCGTGATCCTAAAATGCCTTTCACATTGACCAAAACTAATTACAAGACCTCTTCTACATTGAGGCTGGCTTTCCCTTTTAAAGGGAATTTTATCTTATCATAAATAACGTACCACTTGTCTTGAGTCACTGAAATTCAAGTATAGTATCTGGATTCCTTGCCCCTATAATATACATAACTTTTGTTACCAGTGTATTATTATTTATAGTCACAAATTTATCAAGGGGTGTAGAACCACCTGCAAAAATAAAAACCTAGTAAAAATTTCCAGCTATGCAGTAATGGTGATGGTGCTCTTGGAGCATATGATCACAGTGAATCCATGTTGCAACCATGTAGCATCATAGAGACGCAGGGCACATGCCCCCCCCATCGATTGCAAAGTTTAGAAAATCCAATTGGAAAATTGCCGGAAAATGGATTGTGCCCCCTCAATCACCATCAGACACAGATGCTTTAATTACCCCCCAATATGATGACCTATGCTATGCCACTGATTACTTCTATTTGATCATTGATGGTGCGTAACATTTAACCTTGGTCCTTTTTGGCTCAAACACATAAAACTGGAATGAAAGCCCCAAGTAGGTCAAATTATGCATCTCTTGACTGGAATTGTCAAATTTCGCAAGGTTGTCAACCAACCATACTTCCATACAGCAATAATCAGCAAAGAAAAAAATGGCAAACCATCTTCTCTGCAACTGAACTATGCGGAGTCTGATACCATTGTTTATATGATATTTACCCATCTTACATGTATTTCTATTCCTACTCAAATGCAACACTGAAATAAATTCAAGCAAAGCAAATGATTATGCTTTTAATTTATTATTCTTTTCATTTTTACACATACAAAGTCATGATTGTTAACATCGTCTGCCAGTGATTGTGTTAAAAGTTACCAAATTTGCCTTCAATAATGTAAAGTAAATCTTCAGATACCATGTAAAGAGGTTTAATAAAATGTTATTTTATATAGCATGGTTCTACTAAGTCTTGAGATTGTAGTCATTCTTCTCTCATCTTTAATGTCCATTTGCATTTTCCCCCATTTTTTTTGGCAATAGCTTGTGTTCATGGTGATCATAATTCAAAATCTTCATTTCATGAAGAACTAGCTCAGTTTGCTGATCGCAAGGCCATATATTGCCACATGACTGAGTTAGCTGGGAGTGTTTCAAAATACTTGCATTTCCTTGACAATAATGATATAAAATTGGATGGTTTGAAACCAATACGCAAATTTATTGGTCGAGCTATGAGTTTTAAAATATTGTAGGAGACGAAGTCAAGTCCAATATTTTTTAACTCATAGCGAGACCAATAAATTTTGTATTGGGTGAAAAAATATCCAATTTTATCATTATGTTTTCAGAATCTTTTTGGTCAAAAACATGACTTTTGGTAAAAATGTGATTTTTGGTAAAAATGTGGTTTTTGGTCAAAATGTGATTTTTGGTCAAAAATGAGTTTTGGTCAAAAATTGGAAAACAATTTTGGGGGAAAAGTGAGCCTATCCAACACAGTCCAAGTTTTGAGTCCAAGTGTTGATTATATTGGACTCTTTAACTCTGTACAAAGTATAGGAAGGAAGATTCTGAGAACATAATAGAAATAAATTGAGTGTATGGGCGAATGGGGTTAGTTGCACCTTTGAGTCAAAAGAGTTCAGTGTGGGGCACTAATTGGGGGATGGAGGACTACTTAGGTTAAATCATGATATGACTGCTCTTGTGTTTTTTTATTTGTTTATTTCCCAGGGGGTCACTCCCATTGTGGCATGTACACCATCCGCGATAATAAAAATGCGTAAGGGTAGTTTTTCGTGGGTAGGCACGATACGTGTGTATCGTGTTTAAGGTGTTAAAAACATGAAAAATTGGAAAAAAGGGGTAGCAAAATTGCAATTGCTAATACGTGGAAATGAAATTTAGGGTATGAAATTTGATGCAAGGAACAAAATCCCTGTATATGTTTAGGGTGTGAAAACAGGCGTGTGATATCTGTTTAGGGTATCGTTTTAGCCAAGGGTTAAATCCTTGTTTAGGGTGCATTTCAAAAGTTGATTATTATTAAGGGAGGTGTACAGGCCACAATGGGAGTGACCCCTGCAGGTTTATTTTAATAACCAGTCGGTCCGGGCAGACGCAAGCTCGGGCCCTGATAGGGCCAGGCTCAAACAAAAGGCTCAACCCAAAGCCTAAAAGCTTACAAGCATGATGTTCTCAGCTGTCTATCCAATCTATCACTACAAGATTCCTATTTTGGCCATCTGCAGACTGGTACACACAAAGTACCTACACAGTACCAATTATGCCACTGCACAGGATCCACCAGCAGTGGTACTGCACTGGTTCTAAACTGGTACTCACCTGGTACTGCACCGCACCAGCCAAGTACATGTACCTCCGACTAATTCAGCGATTGTGTACCTGTGCAGGCAGCCCAATATGAATCAGGTAGTGTAACTGAGCTTCATAATATTAATCCTAAAACACTTGTTGTCACAGTCCACTGCTTAGATTTAATTTCTAAATTGGAATGTAAAATCTAAAAGTTACTTGTCGATTGCTTGTTGCCACAAATGGCACTGTAGTACACCAGTACACAGACTCGCAGAGGAATGTTTATTGCAACTTTTTGATATCAAATATGGTTCCTGACTACCAGTTGCCTGAGTTATCAGTTTCCAGGGCTTGGTCAATCTTTTGCCTTACCACACACACCAACCTATAAATTTAAAAAGAAATAGAATAAAATATTGTTTCACATCGAACAAGTTTTTACTGCAAATTGAAAATGATACGTGGGATACAATGATATTCTGGGAGACAAATTACTGCTGGTGGCAAACATTAGCAAAATGGTGCAAGTGATTATGAAAATGCCACTGTTAGCAACAACATTTTAAATTCATTTCAAAGCAGTTTGAGGTACCGGTACTCACGCTTTCTTACATGTAGCTCCAACTTCCACTGACATTCTCCGCACAAAGGTGTGAGGTGTACACCACAGCCACAAGAGGTCACACAGAAAAATAAATTATCAACAAATTCACAACTACTTTCCTCACATGAAGTTAAATTAAAGAAATCTTTTTTTCTTTTTTCAGTGTAAATTTTGAGCACATTTGAAGGTGTAAGGTGACCAAAACTGTGACTGAAACTATAGTCTCTTCCCGGAGACTGGCTTAATCACAAATGAATGAGCAAGGGTTTGCCGTAATAAATACAATGTACATTTGCCTACCACATCACAGTTACTTGGCATGGGACAATTACATATTTAGCATTTTAAATAAAAAAATGATGATTTAAAATTGTATTTAAATATAATGCAGGTTTTTCACAACATCCTTAACCCTGCAGTCACATGGCTGCTCACTACAAAAGGGTTGAAATGTTAGCAATACAGCAGGTTTTTTTGGGTTGGATTATTTAATGAGTTTGTGTCCCTAAGTATGTGTAGTAAACTAAAAATCAGTGGCTAAAATACAATGTACATGGCAAATTCCTTTCTATTCAAAAACTAACTTTGCTGAAACTGCAGCCCATTCATGGTGGATGATCATGGATCTACATTAGGGACTGTTCACAAACACTTGTTGGGGGGGCTGATGCAAAAAGGGGGGCTCTTAAAAGTTTTGACCCTTCTAGGGGGAGAGGGGCTCTGAAAAATTGACCACAAATTTTCCCGGAAAATTGAGTATATGGGGTTGACCCATAATTTTCATGTCAAAAGGGGGGCCCTGAAATTTTGAGATCTGAAAAGGGGCCCAAAAATTTTCATGATGAAATTTTTTGCATCAGGGCCCCCAACAAGTGTTTGTGAACGGTTCCTTAATCGATTTTACTGTATGATACATGTACGAGGGGTATCCAAAAGTTTTTGACATCACCCAGAAGTGAAAGAGCTATACTGATAAAATTTTGTCAGTGTAATCACTGGTCCTTATGTACATTATGGTTCAAAAATGGTCTCATAAGTATGTTTACTTTCTTTCCAGGTGGTGCTAGATGGGCAGTAGGCGCATTACCTTTTCATGATAAGATCCTCCACTTTCTTGAGTTTCTTCACTGTGGCCGCGCCATCCATAAGTGATGGACGTCCACTTCTTGGCTAATCTGTGAGGGACATGTAGCCAGTTGGGAAATTCCTTTTTCAAAAAGCAACAGTGCAATACGTTCCTCAATTTTCACCATCTTGCAGGTTATGCGCCTAGCTACTGCTCACCTAGTGCCATCTGGATAGAAAGTAAACTTATACTTATGAGACCATTTCTGAACCATAATGTACATAAGGACCAGTGATTACACTGACATAATTTCATCAAAATAGCTCTTTCACTTCTGGGTGATGTCAAAACTTTTGGATACCCCTCGTACAATGTACATGTCATACATCATAGACTTACTTGCAAACTCATTTTGTGTGGCATGGTGGTGCAGGGCTCTAGCCTTCTCCTGTCTTTTTCTCCTGATGACATGAAGAAAGAAATGCAAATTTAAATATCAAAATTTGAGGAAAATTGAGGTACATAATACATTAGATACATGCATAAACTCCTCTAGTTGATTAATTTCACAAAAGTGAGGTTGAGCTTTACCCAAGGAAAATCTAGTACTTGGACGTAAAAAACAAGCAAACACAAACAGAGAAATATTGAAATTCCCAATGATTACACAGACAGTACAAGTACCCACACAGATTTGGTGCCCTAATTTGTATTTACGAACTACTGCATGGATTGTATTACAGATCACCATGGGTTCTTTCAATTTTGTGAAAACTTATGTTTTTTTGGGAAAATGAATACTTTAAAATGGGTGTCTTGGAAAAATCTTAAAATTTGTGGCCAAACCTAAAATTCATGCGATTATACCCAAAATATGTGAATGTTAGCGTTTCACATACATGTACATTGTACATATCTTTTCAGATTGATTTTTTTAATACATACCCTTTTCTTTCTTCCTTTGTGTGCTGCTTTGCTTGTAGCTCGATCTTCCCGTCAAAAACAACTATGGGCGTAACATTTTGCCTAACCAACACATCTACTGCTTAGCAGAAATCATTGACATACCGGGGTACCTGTAAGAACCATAATTGCATAAAAGTGATGTAAAAATTGGTTGATATACAACTTGTCCCTATCCCAACCCACCCCTTGACCAATAGCGTATCTGTGGCAGGGGTCACTCTGCACCCCCCATGGCTTTGACCAGGAAGGAAAACCTGAAAAATTATGCTAAATCAGCCTATTTTACACCTCTGCCTGAGAAAATCTACCCTGTGACCGGGTAAATCTACCGCACACCAGGATTTTGCCCGCTCTGACAAGTGACCCCAATACACGGTACACCACGTACTGCCCTTGACAATATAGTCTACCCGTCCTTTGACAATATATATAGTCAACTACCTCAGCTTTATTCCCTCCAGCAAGCAAGGGACAGGTTGGTCACTGGTCAGTGACGAGTTGCCTTCAAAAAATGTGGTGCAGGTTGACGCAAGGACAGGTTGGCATAGGAACGGCTTGTCATGTATTCTTAAAAATTAACTTCATTCATGTGACCAGGTAACATTAAAACCAATCAACGGTACAGGATGCTTTTTTGTCACGCAGCTATAAAAAGACAATTTTCATGGTTTAGAATAGGAGATTAATGAAAAATAAGCCCTTAATCCTTTCCTTCATCACCGAATACAAGTCACACACTTAAAATGATTTCTTAATATATGAATAGTATTGTAAATAATTGTGGTTCTTGAGAAATATGTCAATTATGAAGATGTTGCGTTTCAACTCTTTTCACATCATAATTACAGAACCACAAGATCCACAAAATTGTAACTGGATTCAGCACCACACCCGATTTAAAATGATCATAACAAATTTCACTACATGTAGATGGTATACCATCTACATTACATAGTAAGCTTAAGCTTAACTTACTTCGTGGATCAATTCCAGGTTGTGCAGTGTACACCTGCGTCAATGCCTGCACTTCACCGCCCAAATCCGCGGCAGAAACCCTGGCAGAAACTTTATTTTCTATATTCTTGAATTTTGGGAGTAAAGTGTGTTTGAACTGAGCTGTCAACTCCGGGATTGTTATTTACGATCAGCTGATTGAATATCACAGGCTGTTTTTAACGGCTGATATCGCTAATTGTTCAAAATGCGCATGCGCTAGACATGCGCATAAAACAAATCGTGTTCCCGTGGTGTTGCCGTCGGGATTGCCCTGGAATTGCCAGAGAAGTATGACCCACCCCCCCCTGGTTTGGACGTTAAAGATCTCTGAAATTTAGTCTGTAGCCGCTGACCGCTGTAACTAAGGACAATTTGATAAAAATGAGAATAATATGTGACGTGTCATGTCAAAAGGAGACACTTTTGGGCAGGATCGTAAATGGAGAAATGACCACAAATCTGCCCGGGGTGAATTTTTCACAATTTGGGTTTGTTGCGAATTTGTGATGTTATTAATGTTTAAAATATTGTCTGATAGTTTCAGACCGGAATATAACTGGTATCTTGTATTTTTTGAGACATTGTTCAAGGTAATTCCTATTCTTAACATTGTCAATAATATTTTTAAAGGCCGATATCTCAATTTCCAATTTTATAATACCATAACTTACAAAGTCAATATCTTCGCTTAGGAATGTCCGATTTCATAGGGGAAAACGGCGTTATGGAGCAAAATATCTTTATATTTAAGATATGTTAAAACCTCAAAATTGATGACCTGCCCAAAAGTGTCTCCTTTTGACATGACACGTCACATATGTTATTAAAAAAGTTTAAATTTATCGATATATCTTACAAGTGAAACAATATATTTGCTATATACTTAGTAACTAACAAATTAATATTTTAGATTCCTAGCTACTCATGCACCTAGGTAAATAACGAACAATATTATGACTCGTGTTGGAAAGAAGTAATTATGTAATCTCCCTTTTGTATAACGTTATTAAATGGCAATAACACAAAAATACTGACAAATTAACCATTCATTATCAAGTAACAAATTGATCAGTGAAAATAAAATTTTGACAATACATTTTCTGCAGCTGGCTAAACACAATGTTTTTGGAATATTCCCGGTAGGTATAAAAGACTGATCACTGAACACTGAATGCTGAAGACTGAAGACTGAATGCTGAAGACTGAACACTGAATGCTGAAGACTGAATGCTGAAGACTGAACACTGAATGATGAACACTGAACACTGAATGCTGAAGACTGAACACTAAAAACGCTGAACGCTGAACAGTGCCGCCGACAAAGGGGGGTAAGGGAGTGCGTTACCCCCGGGCCCGGGGTTCTATATAGGAGCCCATAAAAATAAAGAAAACATAAAAGCAAAGCTTCTTGATGGGGGATTTGAATTTACTTGAACCATATGCATAATGATAGAAATGTTATGTTTGAAATGGAAATTTTGAGCGGACGCCGAGGGGGAACGGCAGGTATGGGACATCGGGACACAGGGCGTCCTGAACAACTACGTCTACGCATTATTTTACGCAAAATGAAACTCAAACCGTTTTTGATATTCAAAATTTAGCAGTAAATATCAACACAGATATACGCAAAAGTATCAACATATAATAGAAATTCCATATAAGTCCGATTTGCTGCGATTCTTTTAAAACACCGCAGCATCGCGCGATGGAATTAAAATGTACATTAAACGTGATCAGTTTCTGAGCTTTGGATATTTTACAGTTACCGAAAACACTTTTCACCGTATATCAAATTTGATGTTATATGGACTTTTTTATGCTAATAGCCTGAAACATGAAGAGGCATAATTAAATAAACCTATTATTGCTGAATTCAGGGCTCGTCATAAGCTAGCAGAACTCGAACCCTTGCACTAACCTTATATACTATTAGTTGTGTTTACCATCATGGAGCTCTATATAGACGAATCCAACGAGCCGAGTCATGGTCAGGATTTGGTCGGCCATCTTTGGTAGCCGCTAGCACCAACCTGGTGTTTTTAGCCCCAATTGTGCAAATATAAGCCGCCTAACACCTAGAGAAGATGCAAGGACGAGGAGGGTTAATAGAATAATACAATAGAGATAATTCCGCAGGTAATCCCGTCGCATCTATTCTTACATAGTCCTTTTGTTCGCAAGTACATCCATTTGTAGCGCTTGATACCGTGTATAGCTAATCCGATTATTATGTCACTTCAACAGCGAATAGACCATGTAGAAGCTGTGTGTTTTGCCGAAGGGAACTGTAGGGCCTATTGTGTTGTAAACTTTAATCATTCTTTTGTCTACCTGTGTTTTCGCGAAAGGTGTAAAACGGGTGATGGAATGCAGTTTAAAATTTCCGCCAAGGCCGAATCATTTCACATTTTTGGTACATTGTAGCCGACGGGTACCCAACTAAAGGCTGCTAGTCAGGTGTAGGAATGCGTGGATTTGGATTCGTCTATAATTATGATAGAGCTCCATTCTTTGATAGTGATGTAGTGTGTTTCTATGATCGCAGCAGTAATCGCGCGCACTAACCTAATCGCGAACAAGGGCGGTTTAGCAACACGATTGTACTTATCCGTAGCACTGAACATAACACGAACCCTCAAGCTAACCAATCACTCACCTAGCATTGAACACTCACCATCAATGTATATAGCCTATCACTTGACCACAACATGAACAGTGGCGAACATTTTACATAACGGTATCCCTCAATCTGACCCTAGCACTAAACCTTTATATAAAATGCTGAAAGAAACGCTAACCCGTCACTCTAGCCTAGCCCCAATCGGTTTACCACGCTGTCCAGATTATAGTTGTGCTAGAGTTGGGTTGAGTGATATTGTAAGGTATAGCGTTTGCCACTGCTCTAACACTATCCCCTGAATTGATCCCTGAATTCGAGTAACGGTGGGTCTATGTGCCTTTCATTCGTACATTAAACAGTCGGAAATTTTTGAATAGAACGTGGCACAAATTTAAGTGATGGTCAAATGTTGTAAGATGATTGAATGTACATGTTCAATGACACCTACATGTATACTGAATCTGAAGTTTTGAAATTGTGTATAATAAATCATATGTATACATATAATTCAATGGTGTATGTAAAATATTTATGATTAATTAATTTTGTTTGAATTGCGTTTACAAAGAACCCGAAATGACAAAAACAATATTGTATTTGATGTATTATTGGCTCTTTTGTGACTACCTCAAAATAAAACAACTTGGCCTAGCAAAAATATTACAACCACAACCAAACAACCACAACCAATCACAAGCACGACAAAACTGTAATTAACATAATCGCAACACACGCATGACACAATTACCTTGAAATAACCACAAACAACGCATCCCGATTACATAACGACGAATATAAACTAGAAGGCTATATATTTGTACACAAATACGGCTATACCCGCATGTTGTCGGTGTACCCAATCTTACAGTCCTTATTTGCTGAGGACTTAAAATAAAGAAATTATAAAAAAATCGCCCAATTGGCCGGAAAATGTGTAAAAAGTGAAAGTTCCAGTCACAAGCTTTAATTGAACGTAGGTTGCACTCTCGTAGCACTTAAAATAAAGAAATTGTAAAAAGTCCCCTCCCAGGGGAGTGGTCTCTCTTACTCTCCATAGGTTGCTGTTGTCAGTCTCTCTTATTCACAGTGAGGTTATGCAATATGATTAGGGGAAAACTATTCCAGTGGGAGTATGTAAATTAAATGGAACAGCCATTTCAGAGGGAGTATGTAAATTAAACGGAACAGCCTATTTTGGGGCCATTTCAGAGGGAGTATGTAAATTAAATGGAACAGCCAATGGTTATGTAATTTAACGGGAACAGCCTTAACGCTTCACGCTGGTATTTTCAATTATTATATTATAATACGGATCTGTCTGTTTAGTCCTGTGTGTGTGTGTGGGGGGGGGGGGGGGGGTGGGTGTGTATATTGTTAGTAACAATATAATTCTCAGGTGCTATCTGTGTACCAATTCTGACCCCGGAAGCTGCTTTATTTGATGAGAAACGGCCGGCCTTTTGTTTTAACATTATGGGCCCTGGGGCCCATAACATTTGATTTATGATGCCTATTTACATATGTAGAAGTATAATTCTCAAGTGCTTTCAATAGAGTCAAGCTGGGCAATGTAGCTGCTTTATTTACTGAGTAACGGCCGGCCCTATGTTTTAGTGTTTGGGGCCCATACTATGTGATATATGAGGCTCATATGTACATATAACAATGTAATTCTCAGGTGCAATCTATGTACAAACTGTAAGCCCTAAAGCTGCTTTATATGATGAGAAACGGCAGGCCCTTTGTTTTAAAATTTGGGGCCGTGGGGCCCATAATATTTGACTTATGAGGCTCATGAACATATGTTGAAGTATAATTCTCTAGTGCTATCAGTAGACTCAAGCTGGGCACTGTAGCTGCTTTATTTACGGAGTAACGGCCGGCCCTATGTTTTAGCGTTTGGGGCCCTGGGGCCCATATAATGTAATATATGGGGCTCACATGTACATATAACAATGTGATTTTCAGGTGCAATATGTGTACTAACTCTGAGCCCTAAAGCTGCTTTATTTACAGAGTAACAGCCGGCCCTATATTTTAGCGTTTGGGGCCCTGGGGCCCATATAATGTAATATATGGGGCTCACATGTACATATAACAATGTGATTTTCAGGTGCAATCTGTGTACTAACTCTGAGCCCTAAAGCTGCTTTATTTACAGAGTAACGATCGGCCCTATGTTTTAGCGTTTGGGGCCCAGGGGCCCATATTATGTGACATATGGGGTACATAATATTATATACATATGACAATATAATACTGAAAACCTATCTGTGTACCAAATCTGAGCCCTGTAGCTACTTTATTTGCTGAGAAACGGCCGGCCCTTTGTTTTAACATTTGGGCCCCTGGGGCCTCTAGCCTTGTACATCTGGGGCCAAAATGGGCAAAAGGCACATCTACAATTTAGCGCTTATACATGTGCAACATATGAGCCCTAGTGCCCTTGTAGCTTTAGAGCTAAGCTTGTCAATCTGTTGCCCCATATTTTTAACATTTGGGGCCCTGGGGCCCATAATATATAATATATGGGGCTCATGTATACTTGTATTTATAGAGTACCCTTGGGACTATCAGTGTACCAACTTATGGCCCTGAGGCTGCTTCATCTGATGAGAATCGGCATGGCTTGTGTTTTTACATTTGGGCCCCTGGGGCCCATGACCTTTGACCTCTGGGGCCGAGATGGGCAAAAGGCACATCTACGGGGTAGGGCCCATAAGTGTACCACATATGGGCCCTGGGGCCCTTGTAGTTTTAGCGCTAGCCTTGACAGAATGATGTGTTTGATAGGAGAAGAAGGAGGAGGAGGAGGAGGAGGAGGAGAAGAAACCACAGGATGGGAAGATACCCTGCATGCGCTGCATGCGGGTATAACAACCGTGAAAAACAAGCGCACTGACGCAAGTTAACGCAACAATGCAACCATACTCATGCAACCACAAATCACAACCACAAGGACAACGGAGTACACCGCTCAGTCCGACACGCCTCCAGTGCTAGGTTTGCAAATGTCTTATCGCCTATTATGTTCATAGGCCCATAGGTTTTCCTCAACATCATTCATTATATTAGGGATGACCATCAAAATTTCAGGTTGTCCCTATTGCTACAAAAGATTGTTTTCTGGAAAGAACTCATCAGCAGAAGTATTTTGGTGGTTAAATGGTCAAAATCGGTTAAACATTTTTCGAATTATGAATTTTCAAAGTTTTTTTCAAAGTCCAAAAATTGCAAAGGGAGCAAAATTGGTATAAGCATATATTTACCTTTTTATATTTCTTTATTTAAATATATATGCAAACATGAAACAAGCATATTGTGAAAATATCTAAGGGGTTCCTTATGACATGGCACTTTACTAGTCAATAGCATAAATTATTTCTTCAAACCGAGGCACTGAAATCATGCTTTTAGAAAACATTTGCCAAAAATCATCCAAAATGGCCGAAATGGCACAAAATCAAAAGTCCAGGTGAACTTTTTTTCCACAACAATATAGGCCTACACTACACATAAAAAATACTACAACAAGGGATTTTTAACACAGGAATCCAAACAATCAAGTACCAACATGCACAGCTTTGTCCTGATATCACTTTTGGGGTTTTAACAAAATGTTTAACCTCTAGATGTTTAATCTCTTTGATAGCTGATAATGCCCAGCCATTCAGCAAGTGGCTAATAACTGACCTTGATAGACTTGACTGAACACTGTCATCTGCTACAAAACCATCACACTCTAGGACCAGGTCACTCCATAATGTTACAGGGAGCACAGTACTTTAACAATGGAGTGAAAGACTCATTATTGTTTAGGCGCGTATTTTAAAAGTACAGCTCCTGTGCGTGTATATCTGGTATAAATATAACAAAAATTTAGGGTTGAGATCAGGTGAAAAATACATCAAATGAGCATGAAACTTCACATTTATGTTCAGAAAGGTGTATAATTTAACATGACTCGAAAGGTGTATGGAAATTCCAAAGGGAAGCTGGTGATTTAATTTTTAACTCGAGATCTACTTGTCCATTTTTTAAACCTTTTTACAGAAGGTATGATAAAAGTAATAATGGCAACTCTGCCAAATTACAGCTCAGTAGGTCACACTTACAGAAAAACCAAATAAGTTATGTTGCTGTAATTTGCAGGATAGTTACAAAACATAATTGGCATTAACATCTCCAATGTTTACAGAAAAAATTATGAAAAATAAAAGAATGAGCTCAATTTAGAAATGTCTGTGCAAGCAGTGCACAGTTGAGCTCCCTGCATGTCTATGGGAGTGTTCTAATCAAGTTGATGGTTCATTGGTCATCCCTAATTATATTGGTGTCGCATGCACCAGGGGACAAAATTGTGACAATCAACCTAAAATGGATGATGAAGTATGATATTACACCATACTTGCAATTGCTATTTAAATATGAAATTCTATGGCATTTTAGCAGCCATTTTGAAAAAGTGCCCTCTATTATTGTTATTCGTTTACCAAAATTGGCTTGAATCAATATTACACCATATTTGCAAAGAAAATAAATAATCTCACAATGACTTCAAATTGGTATTCTGGCGGCAAACAAAATAATAATCTTTTTGTTCTGAATGACATTTAACATGTTTTTATGATGCCGTATTGTTTTATGCGGGACACAAATTTAAATTCATCAATGGTTATTTCATTACTTCAATCAAAACACGGAGCTGCAATTGTTGTGCAATACGCCGTGTCTCCAATGACACTCTTGACATATCTATTAGTGGTATAGTCTAGATTGCAACACGCGGATATGAATGCATAATGCTGACATTTGTATACGATGCTATTGAAATGAACACTGGAATCCCTGACAAGTGTCATATGTGACCCAATCTGATCTACTTAGGCTAAAGTCGGAAAATTTGACAATTGAGTTACTAACATTACTAACTTGCTCAGTACCTACAATTACTGATGTTGAATCCCCAGGTCTCTTGAATACTTTTTTGCAAAGTTATGAACCTTTGTTTATATGTCCATTTTCTTATGCTTGTTGTTTTCATTTCCTCACCTTTTGCTTATATCCAGTTTCATTATTGCCGATCGACCTTAGCCTGATTGGACGAGATCTGATTATTGCCGACCTTAGTCTGATTGGACGAGATCTGGTCACATATCGTCAACCTGCTACGCTTTTTGCTTAATGATTGTTTGTAATTTTGAAAACAAAGTAAATACCAAATATGGTTCAAGCATGCATTTAAACATATTTTTTTCATCAATCTTTGCACAAGAACAAATGATACAAATGAAATTATTAGGGCGATTACGTAACTGATGCATACGTGAACGATATTTTGTTCTTTGTTCTCAAAATTACCAAAAATGACTTAGGCTATTAGCGTAGCAGGCTGACGATATGGAATGATTTTTGTGCTTGAGGTCACATGAAAAGAGAGTGAATGTGAATATATTGAACATACGTGTGCAACCTATTTCTTGTTAAAGAGGTACATTATAAAACTTTCACATAATATTATAATGGACAGCATTAATGATTTGATTACTGCTACGTAGGGATTTTGTGCTAAGTTGGGCACAGATCATTTGACTCGCACTGTCCCGCCTTTGAATACGCGTTTACATGAGTACATTTGCACAATTCTGATAAATTCATGTAAAGGAAACATAAGACATCGACATTTTCTTCGAAAATCCCATCGACTCTGATAATGACGTCCCAAGAATGACGTCATTCCAAACTTGACATAGCGTTACACTTTTTGCATATGTATACACTCGACCGGCTATTTCAAACATATCTAAAACCGATTCGTAGCCCATTTTATGTACTGAAGAGTACTCGAGGCGTCACGACTTAATTTTTTTGAATTGATCCACTTGAAAACTATACTTTCTTATTAAGACGCATCTTGTTATTCGATGTATAAAGTTACAGCACTTGTGGCTCCTCAATATGGCATGTATGGTGAGGATGGACACTGAACTTGACGATAGAATATTTGACCTGAGCTGGAGCTTGCAATTGTGATGCCCTCTATGCACACCGCCAGTGCAGATTCGTAATGTTGTACTCGGGTGTTTTTACCTCCGCAGTACAAAACCTTTTTAATTGTTTTTATCTACAATCCAAACTACCTACTATCGGCAACTCGGAAGATCTGATCAAATGTCTGATATACAAAAGAATTAAAGGATCAGTTGAATATAATGAGCATTGTTGAAAACATTGGATTTGATGATAATATTATTGATAATTGTGCTTGATCTTTCATTACATAACTTGTTCCCTAAATTGTAAGCAAAATTCACTCATTACAAATATCCGCTATCACCCACATCTTGAGGGGGGGGGGGATGGAGGCTAAAATTTCGATTTTGAAGCCATTTTTCAAACGACACCACGGTCAAGGTCAAATCACATTTTGAGATGGATGTGTGTGTGAACATGTATGTGATGTGTGTTTGGGTCTATACGTCACATTAGTGGGTATAAGATGCCCTCAATGTATCCCCGGGGGTGGGGAAAGTCATTAATGTAACCGCACAAAAGATGATCTCCCGGCCCCCTCCACAAATATCTGAGGGTAGGGGTCATAATTGAGCCCCCTTACTAGTGAAACGTAATGCATAAATGAATACTAGTACTCTGTATGTTCTGTCGTTCTGTACCATTTAAGGGGGTACTACACCCCTGTGGTAAACTTGTGACTATTTTTACATATTTCTCAAAAAATAATAACACACTGGTAACAAAAGTTATGTATATTATTGGGGCAAATAATCCAATTACTACACTGAAATTTCAGTGACTCAAAACAAGCGGTTCATGCAGTATATATGATAGGAAATGAGGTACATCCTAGCGGTACCGTATTTCTTATCATAAATAACTAACCGCTTGTCTTGGGTCACTGAAATTCCAGTGTAGTAATTGAATTCCTTGCCCCTATCATATACATAACTTTTGTTATCAGTGTTATATTAGTTTTTGTAAAAAATGCAAAATAGACACAAATTTGTCGAGGGGTGTACCCATATCAAAATATAATAGGTATCGGGATAGTCTCTGATACTAATACCGGAATAGTACCCGCTACCTAGTGGGATATTAGTATCGGTATAGTATCCGGATATGTTTCACATGCAAATTTTTTGTCCATATATGGACATATAGTATCGGGATAGTATCCGATACTGTTACTGGGAGATACTAAATAGTATCGGAATAGTGCCCGATACTAGTATCGGGATAGTACCTGATACTAGTATCGGGATAGTATCTGATACTATTTGTTTCGCATGTAAATTGTTTTGCCCAAATATGGTCATAGAGATATGTCCAGAGATTTACATGGTATATGGACAAGGTCACTGGAAAATTTCAAATGATTATAGTTGTACATACATTAAATGTGAAATGTGTAGCAATTGATTATATTGTACATACATGCAGCACTGAAATTTGTGGCAAAAAGCAATTGAAAATGTACATTATGAATGCTACATTGCATGCTAAAACATATAATATTATACACATTTACATTTATGGCATGCATCAGCTGATGCATTGAGCACCATGTTGTCTTGGGTGCAGAATTCAACATACTCCGTGGGTTGATATAGCCTACATTGCACGATGTTCTTAAGCTTATACTAAATATTTAGATAAAATAAAAAGTTCTGTTCAAAAACTGTCACCCAATACAATCATACCTGTATTGTGAAGCCCAGAAATAGAACACACTGTACAATTCTTTGTACAACAGTATATATTATCCTTTGAATCAGAGGAACTCATTCCTTGACTGTATAGCAATTTGGCTCCAAGCCGATATGGCAGTTATTCTAATTAGTCATGTGACATGGATTGGCGCCAGCTGAAAGCGGGTACTATTCCGATACTACATGTATAGTATCAGATACTAGTATCGGGATAGTATCGGAATAGTACCACTATACCGATACTAGTATCCAACTAGTATCTGCTAGCAGATACTTTCGGATAGCTCCAGAATACCTACCGGATACTATCCCGTATAGTAGCCGGAACTATACCGATACCTTTTCTTTTTGCTATGGGTAGTACCCCTTAATGATCACGATTATGACGGTAAAGATCCCTACCCTCAGAGAAACGAGGAGGGACCGAGTGGTCATCTTTTGTACGGTTACATTAATGACTTTCACCCACCCCAGGGATAAATTAGGGGCATCTTATACCCACTAATGTGACGTATAGACCCACACACGTCACATACAAAAACCCAACCCAATAATGTGGCTTGACCTTGACCGTGGCGACGTTTGAAAAATGGCTTCAAAATCGAAATTTTGGCCTCTATTTTCCTCCCTCCCCCTCACGATGTTGGTGATGGCGGATATTTGTAATGAGTGAATTTTGTCTGCAGCTTTAATAGTGAACAAGTGATGTAATGAAAGATCAAGCACAATTATCAATAATATCATCATCATATCCAATGTTGTCAAAAATGCTGATTCTATTCAACTGATCCTTTAATTCTTTTGAGGAGTCTATTATGTACTGTATGGATCTGGTGAGTCTGGACAATTTGACGAAAGAATATTTTACTTGAGCTGGCGCTTGCAATTTTGATGCAAATGTAGATGGGGGTATATTGTGGCCTGTAGACCATCCGCGATAATAAAAACGCGTAAAAGGGTATATTTTTGTGGGTAGGCACGATATGGGCGTATCGTGTTTAGGGTGTCGAAACATTGGGAAAAAGGGTAGCAAAATGGCAATTGCCAATACGCGGAAATGAAATTTAGGGTATGTAATTGATGCAAGGAATAAAATCCCTGTTTAGGGTGTGAAAACAGGCGCGTTTTAACTCTTTAGGGTGTCGTTTTAGCCAAGGATAAATCCTTGTTTAGGGTGCTTTTCAAAAGTTGATTATCGCGGATGGTGTACAGGCCCCAATGGGAGTGGACCCCCCACCCCGGGAGATAGCGATCATAGTCTAAGCTGAGTTTAGTCTGGCAACCAAGGAAAAAGGTCATACTCGTCGGACTAACATAGAGGGAAAGAGAAATGCAAAAAGTTTTTTGAACTCTGCATTTATAAGTAACTATCAATGACGACAATCAGAACACAAGTTTTAAATACCGTCTTAAATTATTCCTTACTATAGTAATTTGGAGTCTTTTCCAAGGGTACTATACTAGTACTACTTAGCCTTTTTTGAAGTACGCAATATAATCCGGGGAAGCGGAGATACCTCCAGCTCCGTCTATCCGTTGTACTTCCGGGCATCCTAATAATATATCTGTATTCAGTCATCAGTGAAGCTTGATGAATAATGACGTGTTTTCTTTACCCAACTTTAGAGCGAGCAATGTAATTCAATGAGCATTTTTGGCTATATAAAAAGACCTCAAGATTGGAATGTCACCGGTACTGTAGCAGGATATTTTGATGAATACATACTTTATCGTAAAAGTGAAATAAGAATATTGTTTTCAGGGGCTGTGCAATAATTATGAGCCGGTGATCCAATTTCCAAACGACCTGCCAAAAATCACTTACCCCTACCTTTCGGCCCGCCAAAAATCGCTTTCCCCCTCTCAGCCTACCAAAAACTCTTTCCCCCACCATTTGCACATGCCTAATTATTGGAATCCCAATTTGCAATCCTTAAATGGTCTAGATATATATTGCGAGACGAAATAGACGAAATGGTCATTGGACTAAATGATATTAGACCAAGTGGATATTAGACTAAATGGGCATTTGACTAAATGAACATCGGACTAGATGGTTATTGGACTTTATGCACTGCAAAAGCAAATGTTTGTATTTAAACACGATATAGTGTGTATTTAGAGCAACACTTAATAAATACGTATAATTAGTATCTCAGTACCAATAAACATGTATAGTTAAAACACTAATTCCATGTTTATTAAGCGTTGCTCTATATAAAAACACACTATATCGTGGTTAATTATATATACTATGTGATGATTAGATAAATGGCATTAGACCATAATATGGCAATAAACTCGAACGTTTTGAATAAAGTTATCAAATCATAATAACAGAAAAATACTGTTAAATTAATCATTATCAAGCTCAAATCCAAAAGTCTCTACGTATTTTTTTTCTCTAAAATGAATTTGAGAAATTTACAACACTCTTTCTCTCCCTACACTCTACTATCACAGAAAACACGATCATTTTCAAAATTGCATTTTTCCTACTCTCGGCGTGCCCTTCCGCAAGATATTATGTTACAAACCCACGGAGTGAAATGAGAGAAGCATTGATCATGATGATGTACAGAATCTTTAATAGTGAGCATCATAGCATTCACCACATAGTAGAGAGAACAATAATATAATAGGACTGTAGCTGGCGAGTAAGGTGTGGCAAAAACACTCTCGGAGAATTTTACTGGGGTACATACTACTTCTGTGCTGCAATATCGGCAATAGATTTTCACAAAATTACTACTTATTTTCTATTTCTTACTGTATAACTCTTTATAGAGAAATCAGGAGAAACAACCTGGGAAAGGCAGGAATTCGGGTGATATCATAGCCAATATTAAACACTTTGGGTATTTTCATTGGATCCCCTACTAGATCATCACCATATAACAATCAGTCTCCAATTGGTTACCGTTATTTTTTCCTAAAGACCGGTATGTAGTTAAATATTGATGATACTAAAGTAGTTGAGTTGGTCTTGTTGCATAGATATGAACAGCACCATTACAAAAAATAAACGATAAATGATTTTCGGGTAGCCATTTCTTGATCAGAGGTCAAAATGACCTTGACAATTACGACTATTCAGTTATCACGTGACCTTTTAACCCCTGGTCAAGTCAGGCCTTCTCTAAAATCATATCTCATTATTTTTTTGTGCTTCAGCAGTTTATATCTATCAAAAAATACCAAAAATACTCAGAATTGACTGAGTAAAACTGGGGAAATACTCCATAATACTACCCCTACCCCTTAATTTAGCCACTCTAATACCATAATATTTACCTACCTGTCTGTAGCGAACAATAATCGTAACCATGTTTTACCTGGTGGTGATGTTCTGGAGGGTCCAAACAAAACAGCCGAAAGTGTTTGATATGGGTTATCTAGTCATACTGTCTGGGTGAAACATGCTCCGATCTTAATGATATTTCAGCACAATAGTGGCATGTATACCCTAGTAAAATTCTCCGAGAGTTCCAAGTCGATCCAAGAAAAAAAGTGTTTTTCGCTACACCCTACTGGGGGGAGTGGGGTGAGACACGTGGGCAAGAAGTGTCAGTGTTGTCGACAAAACCACAGGATTGTCGGCAAATTACAATAAGTCATATAGATATTAAATGTGCGGTTGTTGTGGACTTTGGATGTTGTTGTTATGCAATATCTTTAATGTAATAGTAGTTACTAATGAGAACCAAAACAAAGAAAACTATGCAAATACCGTAATTATATTATATAATAATAGTCGTTTTAAAAAAGATCATGTTTAGAATATTTTTACGGCATGATGTAAAACTAATATAGGCCTGCACTGTATACTTTAGCAATATAACCAGCACAAAATTCAATAGGTCAATAATAATGTTTATTTCATAGCAAATAGGACATGGTGAGCTGTTGGTGTTAAGGGCACTTGGCCATCAATTTGATTCAGGGGCGTGTTTGAAAAACGGCACAGCGCATAAGTAAAAAGAATAAAAAAACGGGTTTCGAACCACTGCCAATTCAGTATGAATGAGAGTGACAAGAGTGACAGGCGGAGCTACGGTGACTAGGATTAAATTCTTACAATTTTAAAAGATATACGTAACATCACGTTTTTAGTGTAGTAAAAATCAGATTTTGGTAGAAATAATATTTCTTACTATGACTATATTATAGTCATAGTAAGACATAGGACTCTACTTTTCTGTTTTGTTTTTCTTTTAATACAAATTTTGATGAAATAAACTGGTATGATTCTTATGACTCGTAATAAACGACGATTAATTTTCTAATAATAAATTAAAAACACTTGAATTAAAGTTTTAACTTCAAAACTACACTATTTTTCGCTCACCTGGAACATTTTCACTAGTCCGACTAGCGTCTTCAGCAGATGGTGATGCTGTGATGATATCTTGTCTACAATCGGGATATCTCTCACTGATGACGTCATATGATTGACAGAATGACGTCATAGGATGTTACGATGTAGCGCCGCCCCCTGGGCATCAGCAGGTTATCCCAAATAGGATCTATTTCTTTCCTTTTGCTCCCGTTCTGTGGCTGAAAATCTTGAGCCTGAGCAGGTGCTTGACTGTCTAAGCTTTTGTCTTGACACTTCGTATTCCGTGTTTCGTGAAACCTTTTATCTTCAACGCTATGGATGTGCCGTGGGAAGTTCATGCAGCCCACTTTCCGCTGATGCGTACATGGGATATTCTGAAAGCCAGACACTAATCCCCCACCCCCCGCCGCGTGTTTGGAAGAGATAATGTGAATTATACCTTCGTGGTCATAAAAACTGTGCATATCGAGGAATTTACCGATCATATCAATAACATTGATCCTAAAATCAAATTTACGCGGGAGGAAGAGGAAGACGGCAAACTTCCTTTCCTTGACACTTTGGTTTGTCGCCAACCGGACGGAACTCTTAAAGTCAATGTTTATTGAAAACCTACTCACACAAAGCAATATTTGAACTTTTCCTCTCATCATCCACTTGAGCATAAGCTCAGTGTTGTTAGAACGCTACTCCACCGAGCGAAGACCGTTGTCACAGACCCGGCAGATAAAGCAGAGGAGATAGCTCATGTGAAGAACGCGCTAAAGAACTGCGGTTACCAAGACTTGACGACTTTCTTTCGCGGTCAGCCCTAAGAAAAAGACAGTTCTTCTCAGAACCGAAACACGGAAACAGTTTCAACCACCTTCAAACCTCAAAATACACTGAGGAGTGCGCTTGTAGCCCCTAAAGACAAGACAGAAGCCTTTAAACAATCTGGGATTGTGTATCAATGTGCTGATTGTGACGCGAGTGATTTCGGCGAATCTGCCAGAAAGTCTACTGCTAGCAGCTCCAAATCAGCGGTCAGAGAACATGTAGTGAGATCTAAAGCCACCAGATTGATTGGGAAAACGTCAAGGTGCTTGAACGGGAGCAAAAAAAAAATTTCCCTGAGAGTTCTTGAAGCCATACAGATAAGGACTCAAAAACCGAGACTAAATCGTGACCAAGGACTAGAAATAGATCCTATTTGGGATAACCTGCTGATGCCCGGGTGGGGGTGGCGCTACATCGTAACATCCTATGACGTCATTCTGTCAATCATATAAGGTCATCTGTGAGGAATATCCCGATTGTAGACAAGATATCATCACAACATCACCATCTGCTGAAGACGCTAGTCGGTCTAATGAATACGTTCCAGGGGAGCGAAAAGTTAAAACTTTAATTCATTTTATCTACCACCTTCGTATACATTATACTTGTATACTCGCGCGATCGATACTCAATGAATATTTCAATATATCGCGCTTATAATGTGTATTTTTACGACATGGCATAACTGGGCATTAAGGTTAGCAATTAGTTTAAACTGTTGCGATTTGATACTAGTTCACAGTATCTCGCGAGTGGTAGTGAGCTTTGACAAAAATTGCATTAATCATTTCATAGCGAGTGTGTAGAAGAATTCTGTGGTTCTTGAGTTATGTTGTAAAGAGGGCTGAAACAACAACACTTTTGTAAAAACGTTTATAACTCATTAACAACAATAAATCAAGCAAGTTTTCAAAGTATGTGATTTGAAGAATGAACTTTTGCAAAACATCAAAGTGTTATTTGTCAATAATATTATTGATTTGGATAATGGAAATCGATTCTTTTATTGCTTCGACCAATAATACATAGACTACCCTTAATAACAGAGATCATTTAGGAAGCACCCAGAAAGCGATTAATCTCCCTGCTGAAGTTGGTCCTTGATCTAATGGCTCGAATTTGGCCAGGAAGAGAATACCATAATTGGGCTGTAGATGGTAGAAATGATTTGTCATGGCTGACAAGGGTTGATCTTGGGACTTCCACTGCTAGGTCATGGGATCTCACAGACCGTCGCAACCTGGGGTCGTAGACATGGATGTCTGGCATCAGGGGCCTCCTTGTAGAACCAGAGGATGATTTAAGCACTTCCCAGCAAGTCTTGCGGTTAGCACAGCTGTGTGAGTGAACATGACACCACTGCTCGCCCACTGCATACACACGTGCATGGTGAAATTTGAATTTTGACAGATATATTTACAATAAAAACACCTTCTAAAGGTTGGTCGATTTCATATTTTATGTTATCTACAGAAGGTGTGAATTATCCTTCATGCATACATCACTTTAGATCTGAAATCGACCACGTAATAATGACACACGGGCAATTCTAAAACAACATCTTTTGCACAGAGTTCAATGGGATTTGAAAAATAAAGTGGCAGTTGAAACTCTAGTGATAACACTTTTACAGTGCATGATGGGGCTTCCTTAAATCATCCTCTGTTGTAGAACATACGTTGAAGAGGGTGGCTGCTCCAACTGCCATGCGGTGGCTCAATGGCTGAATGCGATGATCTTTTTTGCCCCACGATTTTTAACACATGGCTGAAAGACAATAAGAAAATGTCAGATAGTAAATGTAAACCTGTGACGAAAAGGGACGATCACCTCAAGTGTGTTAACACCACAGTTCAAGCATCACCTGCTCGTAGAATCTCTTGAATTTGTCACCCTAAAGAGACTAAAAGTACGTCGTGTACTTTTGTCTTACCTTTAGAAAAAAAGAAGTGATGAGTTTTTGTTTTTGCTGAACGAAAGATTGGACCCACTACAGCTATCATGATTTATTTTCCAAAGTTTGGTACCAACATGGACGAACAATTCAAGACAATGCAGATATGTGACCCATTCCCTCAAAACTCGGGACAGGCAGTAGCGTATGATTTTAATGTGAACCTAAATCAAAATACGCAAAGCAAAATTTAATATTTTATAACTCATTCGGCACGATACGATTTTATTCCCTCAAGTCAACTATTTGTTTAAAAAAATGACTTGGTTACCCGTGTGTTAATGACGCTAAAAAGTCTATTTAAAACACTTGTTTATGATATGTGTCTTTTAAAGGCTTGATCTCAAAAGCAAGCCTGTCGACATGTTTCGGGTTTGTAGACATGGAGCACATCTACGTGTGAAGTCAATATGGTTCAAGGGCATGCACGTCTTACATTCTGTAATTGATCAGGTTTGACGCCTGAATAAATACGTGTCTTATTGTTTGGCAAGAAAATGAAATGTAAAGATAACATAATTCATAGTAATTATTACATACCATAATTCATATGATTAATATTGGCGCTATCCTATCTGCATTTATATTTAATTATGATGTTGATACTACCTGGTGGATATTGTTAGAACCTATGGTACAGTTGCTACCCTGCAGGCCAATTGTTATTTTTCGTGTAACATTGATGGTGTTTTTATTTCATTATGTAATTTTTATCCACATGATGAAGTTTTGTTATAATTTTCTGAGGTGGTTCGTCAATCTTTATTATATAGAAACCATACAAAATACAATGCAATTTAAACGGCGATGTTTGTCAAGACATCTTTACAACTTAACCTATCAAGTACACCTGAGCGATATTTACATTGTTTCCAGCCTTGAGAGTATGTTGACCTTTGAACCGAAGACCGAAGTAGCTCGAAGTAAGCAACCAGTTGGTTTTGCACGTGCATTTACTTCGTCATCGTTTAAAACGAATTTGCAAGGTAATGCATAAGATTTAAGTAATGGATTTGCAGGCTGTTATTAAAATAACACCACTCCTCATGTAACAACTCATAAAGCTATATTCAGAAGTATATATGTATGTATGTATGTATAACTCTAAGTGTGTTTATTAGCCTAAAGTGAAGTTTTGTAACCTAGGGATTATAATTATCAATATATATGTGTTACCAGGTTCACAGTGTAGCATCTGGATGTTTGAAAGAACTAAAACCAATACGGTACAACTGACCATGCCTGTCCATGATCTTTCTTAAATTTCTTAAAACCGGTACGATTATATTGTTCCTGTACATGAAATAAAGTTAACAAATGAAGAACAGTTGGTACAACCGCCTCTTCGTAGTTCTAGGGTTACGTCTGTACAAATTGCTAAAAGGAAGATTTATTGGTCTTTTCTGATACAAAAAAATGTCATGACCACAGTATTACTTTACTTTATGTACAAACATCAATGGTCTTTGGCAATGTAAGAGTCGTTAAAATTACATTATTGCTGTACCTAATGTATTCGAATCCAAAAGCCCGGTATCAAAAAGTGCGCAAAATGGCATTCTTTCCATTGAATACTGCGTATTGGGAATCTGGTATTTTAGCCCCAAAGGATTCCTCTGACAACACGAAAATGTTATCTGCTGCCCTCTATACAGTCATGTTGATGACTTCAACCGTACTCAATATAGCTGTGGGCGACAGCAACCATCTCTTTCAAGAGTTTAATATCGTAGCGCAAGAAACTAAAGTGTGCACTGTATTATTGCGTAGACTAGAATTATAAATAATAAATTAATCAAATGCTGCCAAAGTACCAACAATTATTCAATACTTCAATTATTAATTAATTCGTTTCCCTTGTTTATCTAGACTTGCCGTCCGTATATCTTTTAAGATTAGTATTTAGAAAATCACAAATCTGCAATCATGACTAGATTGACGTTATATATCAAAAGGACTGTTCTTGTAGCGTATCAGTTTCGTTTGTTAAATCCCAGACGACTCTTGAAGTAATATCCAATTGGCATATTATTGCATAGATGATAATCTCCAAAACCATGAAAACGTTGCTACTTGCACCAATCACTCCTTTCTTCTAGAACAGTTTCCATTCTGTTCCAATTAAATATTTTGACCAACATGTTAGCATATACAACATTAATTGGTGCCAAAAAGAAAGATGGGACATTTGCAAATAATATAAATGAAAGGCTGTTACATTTGTAAGCTGATTTGCCTTGATAAATAATATCACTGATGTGTTGTATTTCATCTATAAGTCTATCCAGAGAAGATGCATCCATCTTCTCTGGTTTAGCCTAAGTATATGCCTAAAATGAACTTAACTTTGGTGCCTAGGAATTACTTACTGATTATGTTTTGCTATAAAGATAAGTGACGGGGGCACATTTCGCGACGGGATTTGCGGTTATTAGATTTTGTGCTACTCGGCATGCTCGGGACAAACTTAAACTCATGTTATGCATATTACAAGGTGTAAGACCTTTGAAGTATGTGCATTGAAAAACGATAGCCGCGGTATCTGTTTGTGTTAATTGACGAGGAGCGCTACCGGAAGCTCCGAAGAAGCTGTACGGATATCATATCTTCGATCAGTATTATCTTTCTTTCAGTGTCTTATAAACAAACAGTCAAACACCTATAATACTGTACGAACAAGTCAACAATATAAATCTTACATCCATCGATGATATACTTATCAATTGCAATTTGAAGAAAATGATGCCAATTATTGAGGATACAAATTCATGTTCATTCTTGGATACAATTAATAATGATTGTACACTTTTATTTTCTTTAAATAACATTGTTATACATGTAATATCAATGCACCGCTACATAAAATGCACGAGAAACGCGAGGTAACAACACAGTGAACAAAATCTGAAACAAGCAAACCAAAGCATGTAATACATTAGGAAAAATAAATACAATTTGGAAACAAACCAGTTTTGAATGTCGTATAAGGTCGCACTAAGATTGGGTGCTTGTTCCAATATTATGACATTTTTAAATTGTGGTGCCTGAAATTTAAAATAAAATGTTGATTAATTACATCTACACATGCGTTCCTGAGAGACTCTAGTTTAATCTGTCTTAGCAATGGTGACCTTCAGAAATGGCATATTTGCCACGCTGCCACCGGAGTGTATGACACATTACATAGCCAATGAACTGAATATGAACGAACAAAGCAACACAACAAATAAGAAAAAGACGCTTAATTTACTTGCATGGTAGACTGGTAGACAAATACATTAATAACTCACAGACTAATACATTAATAATTCCCAGAATTGTTAAGACATTCTATTAAAAGACTGCATTAGTATCAGCAGTTAGTATTTTCTTTATTTTATTTAAACTAAATTGAAAAATACAAAATACAAAAAATACAAAATAGATTAAGGTATTATATTATAAGGCTTCTCTTGATTTCATCTTATTTAAGGAATTATTGAAATAAACTCTTCTTAGAATGCAAGAGGAACCAAATTAAGACAAAATAGGGTTTTCTTTATGTATTTTTGTTTTGATTTCAAATGCACTTTCACAAGTCGCAAATCAATCGGAATCGGAAATTACTCGTATACTTTAACCAAGCCGTTCATCGCAAGTACTGATATTCAGATATTAACAAGCTAGCTATAATGTTGAAGCGCCCTAGCTATGTAAGCAATTTACAATGACATAGTTCAACAATGTCTTTCACATAACTCTAAAATTGACCTCAAGATTTGGTGTATGAGTTTCTGTATCCAGTGTTGCTTTTATGGTGAAAACAGATACATGGACAATCTGATAATATCTCTATAGTCGAGACTATTTTGAAAATCTCTTTAAATCCTTTCAAAATGAAAAAAAAAAAATATAACAACATTCAATTTGAATCAAACTACAAGTACTAATCGTTCGCCAGTTGCTTGTTCTGTTTCTGGCTGTATTAAAACAAAATAGGCAAATTTCTACAAATGCCAAAGTGCAAATGTGACAACTTTTCAGAACTCATTTTTATTCAGATTAAGGAACATTATGAAATTTGCATGCCTTATTGGCGCTTCTTTCTTTTCCCTTGAAAATGACAATTACAGTAAGTGACTTGACATTACATTACTTGACACTGAACTTCACATTTGAATCCAACTGATTAACCCCTTACAGAGTATCACGAACGCCAACAAGCATACATCTCACAGTGATCCAGATAAACGTATAGTATACTGAATGCCTATCTCTACATCTACCGCCGTGTGCGGTGATGATGCTATCGAAAGCACGTAACATTATCATACGTGCCGCTTATTGGACGATGAGAATAGCTAACATGTTTAGACCGACTGTGGCGCTTTATCAGTTTATCGTTAGATCAGTTGAAATGCGTGTAATGGTTCAGTGTGGCATGCGACAGTTCTCCGGAGAGACGTTGGGATGTAAAAAAAACGACTTAGCAATAACAATATATATGACAGCAGAATAAGTCGACGAGTTGACCGTACGACACAAACAGTATGTAACTACAATTTGTTCAATTAATGATGGTAATGCTAAAATTACCAATTGAAAGCACGAATAGGATCTTCTATGCAGTCTGCAAATTTTAATTCGCCATGTATGGCATAAATGCAAATCTATACAAAGACAGCTGTTCACAAAGCTCAGTTGGATCGCATTGTCAGGTTTAGTGTTCATACAAGTTAACGCAAGATCATCCATTGGACTACTTACCCGTGCGTCTTTAATCCACTACAGATTTTATGTTGTTTAACAGGAATGGATACGGTTGTCAAAAGCGATTTCCCCGTTTCTGCATCTTCACACAAAGGCAATTTGCTGAAAACGTGTGCCGGGTAACTCTTACGGATCATTTCCACATAGGCGGAACAGAGACCCTGGGAAAAAGACATGTAGAATACTAGGCTGTTACCGGAGGCAATAAGAAAGTAACGAACTGTGTCTAACAAGGTAGGATACAATTAATTTGAGCGCTTCTATAATCGCTATGTCCATATCTGTTACTGTAGCAGTATTCACAAAATTGGTCATTTTGTAAACTGGGGTATGCTTTCCATTGAAGAACATTACCATGATTACATTGCTTGATAAGAAAAAAACCTTGAATGTTGTATTTTCTCTCTCTTTATTTCAGGTAAAAACCGGCAGTCGTAGGAGGAAAACAAAAGAGCCTGTTCTCAAAGTAAAAGGATTGGATATGTAGCATAATAACACTGTATACAAAAGTGGAATAATGGAGGGCTATGCAATAGGCCCCGTTAACGTAACACATCATAATGCAACAGTAATTATTGAACATGACGTTGCATTAATGATCGTCAACGCTTTCATCGGATGTTGTGGATTACTGGGCAACGGATTAGTATGTTTTGTGCTCATTCTTCGACGCCGCAAATTTCGCTCCAATACTGGTCTTTTAATCTTCAACCAGTCACTTATTGATTTGATAAGCTCTGCTGTCTTCTCTTCGTTGCGATTTGGTCCTGATTCCTACGCTCTACCGTCCATATTCTGGAGCGATGCTATCTGTAAGGTCTGGGCTTCAGAATACATTCTCTGGTCTTTATTCTATGTATCTACGAGTAATCTAGTTGTAATCTCTTTGGATCGTTATTTTGCAATGTGCCATCCAATTCGACACCGGTCTACTTTTACTAAAAGAAGAGTGCAATTTGCCATGGGCGCCGCTTGGGCGATTGGTTTTATATATGAATCATATTGGATAGGTCTTAATCATTTTATGCCTATAACAGGCGCTTGTAAGCCACAATGGCCAAACGCTACAGTTCAAATGGCAGTAGGCATTTTACTATTCATTCTGGAATACCTCTTTCCAATTTTTCTTATGGGATTTTGCTACATTAATATAATATGTGTTATACACCGACGACGACATTCAAACTTAAACACACAAGTTGAAAATTTCTTACGAGCACGCAAGAATGTGAGTATAACGTTATGCTTAGTGGCCGTGTCTTTTTTCGTCTGTTGGACGCCTACTGAAGTATCGTATCTCATGTTTAATTGTGGTTGGGGCTACGACTTTCAAAGTATTTTTCATGATGCAGTGGTCGTTCTAGTTCAATTAAATCTATGTGTTAATCCATGGATTTATTCATTTAAGTATGAGCAGTTTCAAAGACAAACCAAAGATATATTCTGTAGTTGTTGTTGTGATTCAACCGCAAACGGGCTGTGCGAAGGTATGAGTGTCACTTCGCATCACCCACGGACTAGATCGGCATCTCAGAGCCAAGTTACAATGAATACAACATTTCGAGCAGAAAACGGGAAAACCGAGACGTGGATCGTTTTGTGCTAACGTTTAACTATTGCAGGAATGTAAATAAGGTGAAATTCTAAAGGGTCATTTTGGTCTACAGTTTCAAACTACTTATTATCTAGTCTATTTGACTTGATTTCTAGTGAAGTAAGATTTCAAAACCGTGTTTAGAATCGGGTCAATTGGCTCAGAAATTATCGTAAATATATAAACCTGTGAACTATATACAATGTAATAGCATATCAACAAGTTCAGATTTTTTGTAAACATGGTCAAGTTTATTTACCTAAATTTATCTAACAAAAAATATTTTGACCCTATTGTTCTCCTAATCTATGTTTCTGACAATTATCTTCAATTAATTTCAAATTTTTATTGATAAAATACCATGATTACGAAAATGCAATATGTCGCCATTTAAATCTTGTACTCTGAAATTCACATTTTAATTCAATGTTGTTATCATCTCCAACAAATTCCAGTATATGTCACGCGTAAAATTTGTAAAAAAATACAATCAATAATATAAATGCATTTTGAAATAAACTAAAAAATAACATCCTCTTTGAATGATGTGCAATTTAAAAGAAATTTAGCTTTTGGATAATAAGTCAATTAAGCAATCAGATTGCAACGTTTGCACAGTATTTTTGTGGGACCTGAGAGCACCAGACACACCAAATTGCAAGTTCTGAATACGAGAAATATCCCTCTGATATCAAATAATTTTTTTTTGTATATCTTCAATACGAAAGGTCACAAGTTTCAAATGATGGCCAGCTTTTTCTCCCAGCTAAGTACACTTTATATACATATCATTACATTAATAAAGTTGACTTCGAGGACTGTTATATCAGAAATATTATATATTTTTTTATAATTTGCCATAAAATTTGTATTATATCGCGAATATCAAATAATCAAAATTATTTGATATCAGAAGGACATTCCACGTATTCAGAATGCAATTTAATGTGGCTGATGTGCTCTCAGATCCCACAAAAATACTGTGCAAACGTTGCTATCCGATCACTTAAGGTAACAAGATATAATCGCGAAAATGCATTTACCGTCTGCAGTACATAACGCCCTCTACGTTCGAACATGCTGAATTATTATTCTAACGTAATGTTCTTGTATTTAAATCTGCATAATAAATTGTCAAACGTTGAAGTTTAATTATCAAGAAGAGATTAACTCATTAACATTTCCATGTTATATTTTGGTTTTACATTTTGTATATTCGTGAAGCTCGTCAGGGACCAATGTGTTTACATTATGTTTTGTACTTCAAACTTAACAGTACATGCTGTCATTTCCTTAATGCCGCCTGTCGCTATTTTTATACTTTTCGGGATAAAAATATACATACATTAAAATAAACATTAAATGCTTAAATGTACATTTGAATAAAAACAAATGTGAATAATATTCACATTTGTTTTTGTATAATTATATCTGATATTATATACCCCGTGAAACCATTTTGAAATGTATGCAATTTGAGTATGCTAGATAGTGATTGGAATGTGGACTATGCACGCTAAGTGCGTGTTATTTTTAAAATCAATCGATTATTACATAAAGCACTTGTCATTATACAAATCATATATTTATCTCGCCTTCATAATGTACTTAAGTGTAATGTTCATTAACAACTATAGAAACGTTGAAAAGACATCAATTGTCAGCAATGGAAATTAACACCCAAATGGGTACTTGAATGTAATGATTATATATAAAAAAGATTGGAATACATCAATTGTCAAGATTGCCAATATTCACCCACATGGGTATTGAATAAATGCATTACCTCTGAAAAAATCAAACTACATGATTGTTTGCATATTCATTAATCTTTACTTGTCGCGCTCCCACATATACATGAGAGGGCTATATTAATGTCGAATCAAACAGGCTAGACGTAGTTTCAGACATAAAGAGATAAGTGTACTTAATGTTCAGATGAGTATAGGAACGACGTATGCTAGCATTTATAAGATGGTTTATTCTAAAAAAATGCGTTTAAAATGTTTCACAATCGTTGACGATCAGCAAAGTAAGAAGCTCACATTGATTTTAACATTTGTGTGTGTTGAGGTAATTCAGGTGTTATGAAGATCATTGATACTTACTCAGAGGCGCAGATAAACGTTTCGGTCATTTGCCTTAAGGGTATATAATACCATGATTTTCTTCAGTACCCCTATACTTTTTTTTCTTGCAAATTTATGAAGTACATAAATATGTTCATCACCTCATGTCCTGAACTCTCTACATACAAAGTGCTTTTAAACCATTTTTAGTATATCATGTTTACCCTATATATTTTTTGTTTACTGTATATAGGATAACCTAGATGTGTGTTTCATAACAAAACACAATTTATTCTATTCAAGTAGAGTACCTGAATAGAATACAATAAATCTGTTGTTATACTATCTATAGAAAATGTACTCAGCCATAATAAATTAAATACGCTCTTCCACAGTGGATGCATAGCCAATTTAATACTATATAGCTTCTATCATGTGTTGTTAGGAAAAGAGATTTCAAAAGGCTATATGTCATCATAGGTCAGGTTATAGGTCACTTGGTTCAGGTCAAATTTAGGCATCCATTTTGAAATACATGTGATAGTCTGTGATATCATAATGAGGCATCAATTTTGATATTTTGTGTAGTTTGTTTTTATATTAACATACCTTGGGATGTAAATGGTGAATACAATTTAGATTGCCTAGTTGAAATGGATTTGACAAGCAAAGGTAAAATAGTTACCAAAATCACAAAAGTGAATCTAATTTGGTGGTATAGGTGACAAGAAATACAATTATCTTCAACATTGCTGTAGTTGGTTGTGGTAACCTGTTACCTATGGCTTAATTAAGTTTCAGTGAAATAATGTCGCTAGTTAAAAATACAAAATATAGCTCAACATTGAAAATAGAAGCATTTTAACCTGTTCGTTTTTTGATAGGTGTGGAGCACCAAGTTCATGAAGTCAAAATCAAGTGAATTTAAAACATCAGTGATGTACCACTTTTTGGCTTCTACCTTTTAAAGCATGTAAGCTACATTGATACCGATGCCACCAATAGAACGAGAAGATTTGCCCCTTCATTTTGCATACCACTTTGTCCAATTTTTGCAATGGGTGTAGTACCCCCTTAATAATATTTTTTTCTTGATTGATTCCGTTTTCCACAATAGGGCTATTAGTTAATCCCCGAGCCGCGGCCACAATAGAGAGCGGTCAATTAAATTTAGTTTTTGTAAAAGAAGCTCTAAAACATATACGGGAACCGAAAACGAGTTACAATATGTGTTACCCAAAGTTTTGTGATAGCATATGAAGTAATACAGATTCACTGTATTCATGGTATTCACATAGTTTCTACGCTACATTGTCTTAAACATTGGTGACACATTTCAATGATGTAAAGATGTCAGGCTTATAAATTTAGGACTACCACCTAAGCTAACAACGCGAAGTGAAGGCAATTAGTAAAGAATTTGCCTTAAACCTTATTGCAATGCTTCATTTCTCATTGCTACATGGGCTTACTGTCAGCTGTTGTTTGCATTGGTTGAGCAGCCCCAACAGAAGTATTATCAATATTTCATACTACGACTTGTCACGGATGTTGAATCCTGTGAACAGAAACAAAACAAATATCTGTTTAACCCCTTACCTGCGAACATAATGCACATTCGTATTGCCTAATAACAATATTCATTATTAAGTATTTTTGTATATCTTGTTATTAAGTGTCAAATGTGTTTGATAGGTCAGCTTGATGAGTACCAATGTACTGGTTGTCTTAGGAACTGAGAAATTCTTGAAGAGTACGGCGCAAATTTTAACCCTAAAACTACTGAGCCATATTTTTGTAACATGGACTACAAGGAGAGGGTTGTTAATTATAAACGTCATAATTATACCATTATATATGGTACTAATATATAGCTATGGGTCTCCTCTATCCAGTGTTACCAAAATAAGTACAAACATTTCCACATTATGTCGCTATGACGTCATAATGTGAGCGCCCTCATGCAAAAATGGGAAACTCTGGCTATGTACAAAAGTATATAAGCAAAAATGATTGGCTAAAATTTCTATTCTACGAACATGCGATTTTCACCAAATTTTCTCCTAAAGATAAAAGGAAATTACTATTTCAAACTAACAAACAAGTAACATGTCAATATTTCTTGAAAATTATTTTACAATAGAGAAATGAAAAATTTGATCACTTAAAGGAGCGCAAAGGATGGATCTATGATTAGCTTAAAGGCACATATAAAATTAACTATGTGGAAATAGGAGTATAAAGTGACCAGTAGATACCAGTTGTAGTCCTACTAATTCATGGCATATTGATGGCCTAGGGAAAGTTAGCCCATATTAGCAAGAGACTATCCTTGCCTTAAAGGTGAAACAAACCTACTCATGTTACCCTCTGGCAATATGGGCTGGCCTGGTACCCAGGGAAAGATGACATTCCAATATATGCCTTTAAGTCGTTTGGGCGCAAGCACGCGCACTTTTTTTTTTATGACGAATGAAAAACCTTGGGGTGTTGGTACAACACCACGCCCCTCTCGTAGTTCTACGATTAATGGTTCGGGTAACACAACATTTGAACACGACGAATGTACATTTGCAATTTTCCAAATTGTAATTTTCATCTATTTGAAGAATTTGTAACACACCTGCTCCATTAATGCATCGCAGAAGTGCATTATGTCTGGTATTGGTTTTGCTATTATTGAGTTGAGCTACAGATTGTTTGTTTAAAGCACAACCTATAAACATGGTAAAAGTTAACAACACAACCATAAAATCGCTGACTAATAGTTTACCACGTTAGCATGGTTAGCCGTGTTCAAACGCAGAAAACATGCTGGTATGGTTACTTTTATGACTGCTATGAAAAGATTTTATTTCAGGAATGGTTTGTACCACCCAGAGGTTAGGAAAATACATTGATGCTCGTGTATTGAAGCAGAAATAGTTAACACCAGTTGTGAAGTTGATATAAACAATTTTATGTCCCAAAGCGGACAAGTAGAAATTTCTAGGATTATTGAAATTTAGACCAGGATTCCATTAACAGAACTAACTAAACCGAACGAGGAGGAGACCTCTTCCTTTCCATTTTGTTGAATTAATAACACTTTATAAAGAAGAAACAGAGATTCCTCCAATTATAATAATAAAAGCTGTTTACAATTAATCACCGTTAATAGATTATCTGTGTGCTAACATCGTACAGACAACCTAGTTTCCACCCCAATTTCACAGCCATTTAGTTTTCATCCAATAAAATTATTATTATTATTTCCGACATTTATAGAGCGCCTTTGCTAAAAAAGAACAAAGCACTGTAAAAAGTGATTTACAAACAAGAAATATAAAATACATGCGAAAAAACTAAAAGCATTAAAAAATGCAAGCATAAGATACATGTTATATTGCTCACAATAATTAATAAGCAAGTACATATAAATTACACGCATAAAAAACACTCAAAATACATATAAGATAATGCACACAGAATGACACAGAAAAAGGTTGGCAGAGACGATGGACTCATATGGACGGAAACAAATGCGTTTTAAATGCTTCCTGAACATCATGACGGTCGAAGAGCTACGGATCACGACAGGTAGGCTGTTCCATAGTCGCGGGGCAGCTGAATGAAACGATTTATCACCATAGCTTTTTTTTAGTCCTTGTGCACTGAAGAAGAGTGGTGGCGGAGATTTTGCCGCCTAGGGGTATAAGGCACAAGAAACACAGACAGGTACCGATAAAATAAATAAAAATACACAAAGCATGTCATAAAATAGGAGCGCGAACAGGAGCGCGAACACTGTCACCCGAGGGGTGTGACCCCTCCAACCCACCGAGACAAGTAAACTCAAAACATAATTATTAAATATTGCACATTATAATAAATAACATATTACACATAACACATATTTCATCAACAATAACATAAAATTTAGGAGTCCAGCTCCAGCTCTTGCATAGTCATTTCATTAAAATGTGTTTTAAGGTGGCTTTTGACTGGCCTCAAATTTTTATGCAGAATAAACTGATCCCTGATGGACACTGGAAGTGCATTCCAAAGTCGAGGAAAATTGACACTGATGGTATATTTAAAACTATCTGTTTATGGGGTGATATGATTGTTAAAAATCAAATTGTCAAGATGGCGAGTGTTTACAATCCATTTGCTGAAATGAAAGACATAATAATTTGAAATACATTTGGCAAGTAAAACAAATAGATAAATATTTCCTCCTGTTATTAAGATCCATAAGATTGAGTTGTTGAAGACGCTCCATGTAAGATTGATCCCCCTTCTCTGATCCAAAATAAATCTTGATGCCCTCCTTTGGATAAGTTCCAAATTATTATTGTGATTTTTACGATATACAAACCAAACTGGTGAACAAAAATCTATGACCGGTAAAACAAGAGAACGATAAAGTGTGAGCAGGATGTTTTGATTTTGTTTACCAACAACAGTCCTGAGGAAGCCTAAGAGTCTATTGCACTTTTTTTGTTTTTTTGGACACATGCGAATTCCAAGATAGGTCAGCAGATACCTGAACCCTAAGGAGACGCAAACTAGAAGCTTCTGAAAGCTGAAAGCTGGGTATTTGAAACATAATAAACTGGTTTGTTTCTGCGACGGCAAATACACATAACTTGACATTTCAGAGGATTTAACTGAAGAGTGCAGTCCTTTGAAAATATTCAACAGAACCTTAAATTTAATTCGCTGATCCACGGGTAGCCAATGGCGAAGTCTCTCAACTCTGAAAACAATCCTGGCCGCTCTATTTTGAAGGTTTTAAAGCTGTTTACAATCTTAAACAGTCTTGTTGATGGCTTTCTCATGGTCCATTATGGACATTTTCTGGTCAAAAAAAATGGCATCAAGCCGCTTCAAAAGGTCGACCGTGTCGAATGCAGCTGATTGGTCCAATAAGATAACAGCAGCAGCTTTATTATAATCCAGCTCTTTCATAATATCAGTCAGTTCTGCACTGTGCTGATGTCTATAGGCGGACTGGAATTCTTCAAAGAGACAATTGGAACTAAGATGTTCGTTAATTTGTACACACACCAGTTTCTCTAGTATTCATTTCAAAAATATCCAATGACAATTTAAATGACTTATTATTCTATTTTGGGCAATTAATGCAGTTTTCGCTGGGATCACTGAATAAACCTTTCAGAGCTAGTTATTCAATTGCAATTGTAACATAAACGTTCTTGCTTGTGTACAAAGGGTGGTATTTTGATTTCATTAATATTTAATTAAATTTATAATCGACGGAAATTATGCCCTCGGTCTGATTGAAAAATACAACAACTGCGTTAAATTATACTACGTTGTGCATTTTATAATTTATTAAAGATATCATTTAATATATTTATTTTGTAACATCCATTCAAGTTTAAATTTCACATTTAGGCCCTTTTGTAATGTATAGAAAAGTATATGCCATTTAATACTAAAGAAGCTCTATATTGAAGGCCAAATGTTAAGATTAGAATAACATTCAGCACGCATCATGTTTTTTTAAAAATGATAAACAATGAGTTCCAAAGTTGCGCATATGGTGATGTCCTTACAATTCGCCCGGGACAATTCGTACATCGTATGTTAATACCTCGTCCGTTACAAACTGCAAACAATGTTGACAACACTTTTATCATAATAAAAAACACTTTTAATGCTAGGTTCTCGATCTTTTCATTTGTATTTTGAATTATCGTGCGATTATTTTACTCAGCCGGTTTAATACCACTATGTAAAGTAAACATTCTTTCAATATCATACCCTTACTACCAGGAACGGTTATTGAAACCGTAGTTACTCCTTGCTGCAACCACTTGCATCCAAAGAAGGTTGAGGTTAGCAGTTGCATCATCCTTAGCCTTGTATCCTATAACAACTAAGTCATGTAAGTGCTTTCTTGAAGAACAAAAATGCAACATTGGTTAAGAGTTTCTTATATTTTACATCCCCCTATCAAATATGTGACCAACGCGACTAAAAAAAGTGATATAGCCTTTGATAATAATAGGTTTGCATCGATTTCCTCGTCCTTGATTAGCATTACTCTAAGCGATGGTGTAGTCCAGGTCTGACCTTATAGCTTTATCGACTTTTGTTTTAATGTTATTTATAGTCAAACCACTTTACCAATCAGGGAATTGTCAAGACATGATTTCACTAAATGATCTAATACAAAGAATAAGGAAAGCGCTAAATCAAGTTATGTTCAAATAAATGTTACTTCTTTTCCGATCTTTGATTATAAGGTCAACATATTGAAATATTCATATTGGAAATAGGACAATCGACTATATGTAATATAAAGTCCTAAAACAGGTGTTCAGAGTCCCAGAGTTAAGCAATATTTATTTTAAATGTCTTACAAGCAATAACTGCATCACATTTGTTTTATCTAAAGCTCACAGTAGACAAAAATACTGTTAGAAATAGCCAATTCTTTCGGGTAAAAGCGACATGGAAGAGGAAGCTAATTCCCACGTCCCGGGAAAACCATTGATCTGAAATAACGTTATTAACGGAAAGTGACATAACATGATATAACACAACACAACACAACACAACACAACACAACACAACACAGCACAGCACAGCACAGCACAGCACAGCACAGCACAACACAACACAACACAACACAGCACAACACAACACTGCGCTTTATAACACAACACAACACTCCGCTTTACAACACAAAACAACATTGCGCTTTACGACACAACACAACATTGCGCTTTACGACACAACACAACATTGCGCTTTACAACACAACACAGCATTGCGCTTTAAAACACAACACAGCATTGCGCTTTACAACACAACACAACATTGCGCTTTACAACACAACACAACATTGCGCTTTACAACGCAACTTAACATTGCGCTTTACAACACAACACAACATTGCGCTTTACGACACAACACAACATTGCGCTTTACAACACAACACAATATTGCGCTTTACAACACAACACAACATTGCGCTTTACAATACAACACAACATTGCGCTTTACAACACAACACAACATTGCGCTTTACAACACAACACAACATTGCGCTTTACAGCACAACACAACATTGCGCTTTACAATACAACACAACATTGCGCTTTACAACACAACACAACATTGCGCTTTACAACACAACACAACATTGCGCTTTACAACACAACACAACATTGCGCTTTACAACACAACACAACATTGCGCTTTACAATACAACACACCATTGCGCTTTACAACACAACACAACATTGCGCTTTACAACACAACACAACATTGCGCTTTACGACACAACACAACATTGCGCTTTACGACACAACACAACATTGCGCTTTACAACACAACACAACATTGCGCTTTACAACACAACACAACACAACATTGCGCTTTACAACACAACACAACATTGCGCTTTACAACACAACACAACATTGCGCTTTACAACAAATACAAAAAATAACATCGATCAACATCAGAAAATGTAATTATGTTTAAAGACCCGTATTGAAAGTTTCAACTGTGAGAGAAGTCCGTAGGGTAGCCGGTAACTGGATCCAGAGGATAGGACCAGACACGCTAAATGAAACATCACCAATTCTATTACTTAAAGTAGAGAACTAATTCAAAATCCAAATGCAATTGTATTTATATAATGTCTTGAGTGCCAAAATCCAGTCTTTTTCGAAATATGAATAAACTTTCATGCTAAGAATTAGTCCCATCGCAATAAAGTGTCGGCATTTGAAATTGCCGCTAAGAAATAAATATAAATTTGATGTCACCCCGAATCGTAGCTGTTTAAGGTTACACTATTTTTTGCGTACAATTTATAGGGCCGGAGGATTCACTTTATCGTAATAACAAACTATTTAAAGTAAGCAAAGACGTCTTGTCAGAGTAAGAATTGTAGTGTAATGAATGACTGGCGCAATTTTAACGTTAATGCGAGGTTAGAGATCTTTTCATCCCCTTTTGAATTATCATGCGATTATTTTACTCAGCTCTTAGCAGGTGAAATACTATTATGTAAAGTAAACATTCTTTCAATATCATACCTTTCCTACCAGGAAAGGTTATTGAAACCGTAATTACTCCTTGCTGTAACCACCTGCATCCAAAGAAGGTTGAGGTTAGCAGGTGCATCATCCTTAGCCTTGTATCCTGTAACAACTAAGTGCTTTCTTGAAGAACAAAAATGCAATATTGGCTAAGAGTTTCTTATATTTTATAACCTCTATAAAATATCTGACCAACGCGACTACAAAAATGTGTCATTGCCTTTGAAAATAACAGGTTTGCATCGATTTCTTCGTCCTTGATTAGCATTACTCAAGTGATGGTGTAGTCAAAGTATAACCTTAACTTTATCAACTTTTGCTTTATGTTAATTAGAGTTAAACCACTTGGCCAATCATGGAATTTTCAAAACATGATTTCACAATGATCTTTTTACAAAGAACAATTAAACCGTTGTTTCTGAGTAAAGACATGTTCATATTATAACGTAATAAATATGCGTCTCAGAAGTTCAGCTTCTACTGTTCTGCATTAAAATTCTATGTACGTTGCTGTCTAGTGTGTTATGTTTTACTGTTGAATCTAAATATTCACCAGGGAAGTTATCTTGAGGATGAAAAAAATTGAAATTTTGTTCGAGAACAGAGAACTAGTTCAAATTCCATTACAATAAGTTTATTATAAATCTGCAGGCACCGCTTAACATATTGAAATTTTCAATTGGACAGTATGTATAAAAATACAAAACCTACAATATGCTTTCAGAATGAAGCAATATTGATTCTAAATGTCTTCTATGCAATAATTTCATCACTCGAAATTGAAAATTTTCTCCATTCTTTATCTAAAACTCCCAGTAGACATAAATACTGTTAGGAACAACTATTCTTTCAGGGCAATAGCGACATTTGGAAAGAGGAAGTTAATTCTTGCGTCCCAGGACAACCATTGTTGATCTTCTTTGCTATTAAGATGAAATAACGTTATTAACAGAGAGTTGACTTGCCTAGAGAAAGGTCAGAGATAGAGGACTAGTTCAAAATCCAAACATAATTTAATTCTTTTATGTCGTAAGTTCCAAAATGCAGTCTTGTGTTATTGCATACATCTGTGGAATATAATTACTGCTGCTTTTAGATTCCGTTCGTTGATTTGCACAAATGGTTATTCGTTTGAATTTCTATAAATCCACAGTGAAAAAGAATATGCTGAGAATCATGTTTTAAATTTGAAATTAAGGTTGGTTTGACTTTTGTGTTATTCTTTTTTATGCTAATTATTGTCTTAAATTTACATATATTTATATCATTGGCACACCCACAATTATTTGTATTTCCATACTTATTCTTTTTTGTTTTAATTAAAACAAAAACAAATGTACTTTTACTGACATACTGAACCATTTCCATCCCAACTATGCGTTTATTTATATTGTATGCTTTTAATATATCTAAACATTCCTACCCCTTTGAATTAAACCTATTTTCTATTATTAGTGTTCACTTTGTTTACTGGCAATGGCCGTGTTCAGATGACATGCATGTAAGATCGTAGTCAACTAAATAAGCTCGTATAAGTAGTGCCCGTGTAAATTCAGATGCACTCGTACTACAGCTACTACAGCGAATTACGTACAAGATCTTGTGGGTAGAGCTTTACGATCGTCCGTACACTCATGTGAAACCGGACATTGTGGATGGTAATTATACCGTGTGGACGTTCATCGTTCTTAAGGATTGAAAGATGTTTTAACGTTTAAAAACGTTGTAAAGCTGTTAAATATCTTACGAAATATAAGAATATACAAAGATATCTATAGCCCTCTTTCTTTTTCCCATGTGGACCACTTTATAGCGTCACACATCATTGCGTTCAGTCACAATAGTTAATTGTGTAAGAAAAGATACCGTTTTAAAAGTTGCACCTGAGTCCATAACAGTCAGGGTTTCTTTAAGAAACACTGGCCTACTGTATTGGTTGAGAGTTGACTCCTATGGCATATGATGCAACTTTTAACACTGTTTAAAATTGTCTCTTTTTTACATAATGAACCATTGTGACTGAACACAATGACGCGTGCCGCTATAATTTGTCCATATATGTAAAACAAATAAGCAGGCATATTCTTTTTACAGGTTTGAATTTTGTCAAATATGTTTTAATTTATTTGAAAAAGGATTAAGGTGAACTTATAAGTGGTGGACCCTATTGGTTATGCTAGTACCATTGATAGTCACCGTCTAAACATGGCTAATATGTATCACTCATCAGCTCATGTGTAAAATATATGCATGATCAACTATTTTGTTTTATGACAATTTTTTAAACTGTGCCTTTGGTGCGAGAGGTCCCAGGTTCAAAAAATACCAAAGGACAAAACAATAAAACAATAAACGCTCTCTCCGACAAATGATAAAGACCACGTAACAATCTGTTCCGATCAGGGTAATTACGCACGTCGGCTGCACTTGCTAAAATGTCACACCTGCTGTTTCACCAGAACACGTTGCCTGGTTGCCTTTCGTCAGCCAGATTTCAGGTGTTTGTGCAATAATAACAATACAAAACCAACAACACGGGATGCGGTTATTCTGTCCTTTGGAGTACAGTTCCATGTTTCCTTTCTTCTGATTCGTCTGAAGCGTTCCTCATTTCTTTACTATGTTATCGCTCAACTGCATGCCTATCATGTTTATACAGGGTTTTAAAGTTTGTCTTTGGCAATTGTTGCCGCCAAAAATGACCGAAGAAAGTAAACAAATAAACCAACGAATCATGAAACTAACCAACAAACAATCAAACAAACAAGAAACCCAACAAACAAACTAACAAACAAACGCATTTTTAGATTTTATATTCTACACATTTCACCATTTTCCAAACAGTTTTACAGTCTTCTAAAACAAAAATCACAGCGACACAAACAAATAATCCTCGGCACACCTTGGATTTACAAAATTCAATATCTTAACCTGCTTCTTATCAGATTATGTTTGGAAACTCAATCCTTTATTAATTCAAACCAGGTAATAGATCGGTATATTGTTAAAGCATTGATTTAATACAAATAGAATGGGAAGAACGTAATGACATGAATGCTGGAATGTGTGATTTGATACGATCAATATTTATGTTTGTTTTTAATAGCTAAATATTGCTCAACAATAATGATTTTTCAAACATGCCATTTAATTTGTGCAAATCCGTCAACATTTTTGTTTTAAAGCCAACACGGAACATGCGAATAAATCGTTTTAATAGAGGTCATTTACGTCATTGGAATGTTCATACGGTGCTTATTAATGTTGTTTTATTTGGACTGCCCAAATATACATGTATTCGTTGTCTTGCACGATTTACCATTTTGATATGCGACATGATGCGATCTGATCTAATCAAACTAAAGATGACAATGTGGAATTGCACCACTTGTAGGCTGCAAACGTGGTTCCGACATATTCTAATGACGGCGGAATAAATGTAAAGCGCTTTGAGGCTGTTTACGGCATAAAGCGCTATATAAATATCTTCATTTTTTTTATTACATAAAAAACTAACTGACTTTGAATAAACTCATAACTTTAAATCCTAGTATGTCAGAGAAGTAAGAATTTCAACAATATGACACTTAGTTATTCACGTTGATGACTTAATTTTCGAAATTGCATCCCGTGGCTTAGTTAGATCGAATTGTGACGCTCAATGAGCCATATTCAAGTCTGATCTCGGTTCCAAATCACATATGAACGTAGTGTAGAAATCGTGTCAAAGCCCACTCAAATTCACAATTCAATCTGATCTATGAAAGCATTATGTTCATTGCGATATTGGCAATTTAGAGTCGGTCGGAGATGGAAGTTAACCTTTACGCCTTACGCCTGAATGTACTGTGTCGTCACATAAGGTGCTAAAATGCAATATGATCGACTTCAAATATAATTTCATTTCCTACGGAAATGTTTGATACGATAGTGAATATACAAATAAATTAACAAAATCAGCATTAAAATAGTATCCAGGTACATATTAGTTCACCTTGGCCTCGTCTAACATTATAATGAAGGGATGAACACCCCAGGTTGTCTCACATGCACACTAAATTACCAAAAAGTACCATCCAACGACGTTGATGTAAATGACCATCCTTTACGCTCATTTTAGAAACAAAACGCGACTTGTCATCTTAACCCATCGAGCCAGATTTGGTTCTATGTAATTGTGGATAGGATATGCGCCATACGGGTTGGGGTGGGTCATGGCGTTGGGTTCATTCCGATACATGTTGTATGGGCAATTCCGAAACTAGTTTTAGCAATTGCCAAATATGCAATGATAAGCACACTTTGCAGGATGTAGGGTGATCAGAATGCGATAGGAGTAGTATTCTGACGTCATTTCGTAGTTCATTTCAGAGTTTTTCATGTCAAAGGGCTTCTTGTCAAAATAGTTTTTGACGTCAGTATTGACAAACAACGCAGGAAGACTTTGCGTTCTTTCGAGTCAATATTTGATATCAAAGAATTGTTCATTTCACAGTCCTGTTGTTGAATTACAAACGACACACAATAGAGCTTGTACCAGTCCACTTTGCTCGGTCGGTAAGGTGTTATACTCCGGTACATTTGGAGCCCCGCGCAGCTGTAAAAAAAATGGATTTGGGCCCTTCTTCTTTCACTCAGGTATTCAATTGTTTACAAACTGATTCCATAGCACCTGTATCCCAGTATCTGATGGTTTACAATGTATTCCCAGGTACTATGGTTTTACGGGGCACGACGAAATGCGCAGCTTAAGAGTTACCTTGAGTTGATGAATCTTACGGAATTAGTTTTGTAGTTTGTGTCAAAAATGTGGCGTCGATTATTACTAACTAACAATAATTCAGCTGACAGGCAATGTAAATGAAGGATTCATTTGTTTAAGTGGAATTGCAAAGAGCCATATCTGTCATATTTGTAGCTCTTTAGGCAGTTAACTAAACAAAAAAGCAATAATACATTTATCATAATAGTAAATGAGTCAGCGAAGCAAATAATCGCATTTATATTCGCATAGGTACGTTTTGTGGTTCTTGAGTTGAGGCCACTAAAATATTAAAGGGAACGGTTTGGGCGTTGTCCCTTCCTGAGAAAAATCTTACACAAAGGGGCAGAAATGACACCGCTTATGTCAGAGCCCATACCGTTTCTCTTGTGTGTCGACTTTATTAGTCTTAAAAAATATTTGAGTGCTAACACTATTGCTATTTGGAGGTCACGCGTCCCTCTGAACCGCCTTAAGTATAATTATTCCGTGACAACTAGTAACTTCTTTAAAATAGACAACGCCACGGATGAAGATCATGTTTCATAAAAAGTTTGATTTATCAGTGCCTGAAATTCCCACAATTAGGGGTTCATTCATAGAATTGGGTACTAACATGACTGCTGTTGGGATGTGATTCAATCTGGTTTGTAACTTGTATGGGGCTAGGCGAGGCTCTTGAAATTGTGTGTGTCTGGGACGTGGAAGTAAATTTCCAATTGAAGTTGAACTTAATAACAGTGCCGTGTCCCATGGCCTCTTGCAGCAGGTGTGACGCAGCTCTTTTCTGTTGTTCGCTGGGTTGGGCATAGCTGTCGAGGCTTGCGTCACACCTGTGGCCACTGAGCGATCGCACTTCACTTCTGGATATGCCGGCATGAAGGAGAGTGGCAATACATGTTGTCCTGAGACAAATGATTGGTGTACCGTTTGCTCAACTCCGCTTCTTCACATATTACTGTATCGGACTTTGTGCAAGTGTTTGCATCTCTGATAGAAGGCTCTGATAGAAAGCGCAGAGTAGCTACTGGGCACTTTTCACCTCCGGTTGCGTACTTTGTTACTCGTTGTTATTGTCCGGATCATTAACCAGATCCCCAGGATGGTTTTTGGTTGCCTCCAGGTGAGCCATTGTGACATACTCTATAGGTCTTGGTCATCGTGTTTGAAATCAAAAGATTTTGGGCTTTTGTGGCATACAAAAAGCCCAAAAGCACAATTAAAATTGTGATCATATCTACCAAGTTTCATGACAGTTCGACAATCGATTCTCAAGTGACCGTAAACATATTTGACGCTCAATGATGATCACATCCACTATTAAACATTCATGACAATAAAAAAATCTATACTCAGTTGACCTCGGATGACCATGACCTGACATTTTTCGCGCTTAGATCCACCATGTTTCCTGCAGCAATTCAACGAACCATTAATAATGAGAACATGCACCCACAATCAGCAAATCATCATTACCTCCTGTAACTTCCAAGCCAAAAGTACTTCACCAATCTTAACTATTAATGTTAAGAAATACACTGCAGTTTTTAGGTGAATGGCTAAAACTTGTATCGTATAGTCAACTGTTAGTCGCAAGCACATCATAATCACAAAGACTGATTACTCAATGCAAATCTTCACTTGAATTACAATTTTCGGAATGTATTAATATTATTGTTAGGCCTGTCAATTTCTGCGAAGCTGTGGACATGACATCTACTCTACTTTTGCCTTCTCCATTTTATAGTCTGGATTATGTGTGGTTGAAAGTCGTAATAATAATAATTTAATAATGATTGACATAATTAAATAATAAATGATATCAAATAGAAAAGAAAGAAAGTGGGATAATAACTTTTATTTAGTTATGTAAAATAAAATAATACATAACTAATTAATTTAGTAAATTAATCAAATAATTACCTATCTATTTATCAGTGCAGGTAAAATAGGGTGCATTGTTAAATAATATATTACGTTTAGATCGTAAACCCTAAAAACTGAATCTTCATCAGATAGTGTCCACAATAGAAGAATAGAAGATTTTCTTTACACAGACCTTCAACTTCATCAACATTGGATATGTTATCAATGCACTCTGCAATGCACTTATCCCCATGCTGTGCTGTTCTCCTGCTGATCAGTACATATGCAAATCGTTTGGACACCTGATAGCAATGATGTGTGCACACTACTATTTATATTTATAGTATAGAACTTTGACCACTAGTTTGTTGATAAGAAGAAAAATTGGGCAATAATTAATTCAAAAGAAATATCCTATTTTCCATCTTAAAAGATGTTGCCAATGTCTTTTACAATCGTCGGGTGTCAATCTGGACTTCAATATTGAGTCATTCACCATATTACGTTGATAACAGCAAAATTCATCCAGCATATTTCATATCTGCCTAAATTATTCAAGAAGAATAAACAACCTCATTTCTGAAAATATTCACATCTTGAAGACTATCACAAGAAAGTAATGAATATGCAAATGAAACAAATCCCAACTACCCACTTGGCAACATGTATACTCATCACGGCACCCACTTTTGGTTCGCGGTCTCGAAATATTATGTGATGTGATCAAGCAAAATCAGTCGGAAGTGGGAAATATTGATTGGGAGATATAGCCAAACAAAGGAAGTATTTCCGTTTGTTTCCTATTGTTTTGGAAATTTTGAACTGTAGGCTTTGCAAAATGCGTTTTACAATCCTATGCAAAAACCTGAAAATTGAATATGGACTTCAGACTGATTTTGCATGATCCACACCACATATGGGACATAAAAAATAACAAGTAAAAACAACCTTTTCATTAAAAGTAAAACAACACTTTTCATTTGATAAATCTAGAACAATGTGAAGAAAAATTACTTCCATAGCAGAGATCTGACTCAAGATTCAGTACACCTAAATTAAGTGTAAATTCCTTATAATACCGCTATGGCGGAAAAATACTGACAGAATAATAATTTTCTGAGATGTAGAGCCTATTTATGGAACTTGTCATGGTGTGTCATTTATTTCTTACATGTTTCACCAGTTCTGATAAATAATTCATTTATTCCAAATTCTGTTGATTTATTTAATAACAAATGTTCTTTTGCTGGTGATGTAAAAATAATTTGAGTAAAATGATTTGGAATTGTTTGTTGAGACCTTTAATTAAAAATGATTAATAATTCAATTTGATAAAAAAAATTAAAAAAATAGGAACAGGTGTCGTATGTTACGCACGTATAAAATATGTACAGTGCAGAAATAATCCCGTGGAATTTATGCAATAGTATAATAATGTCGTTTTTCAAGCGTTAAGGGATCGGCTAGCAACGTTTGCACAGTATTGTTTGTGGCACATCAAATAATTTAGATTTTATTTGAAATTACCGATATAACACAAATTTAAAATTTTGACATTTAACGGTCCTTGAAGTAAATTACTAAACTTCTAAAAATCTAATGACATTTACTTAAAGTATATGTAACTGGGAGGAAAAGCCGTCCATCATTTAAAATTCATACACTTCTATATTAAAGCAGCCAATCAGAAAAAGCTGTTACAAAAGTACAGAAACATGCATTGATTGTGTGTATTGTGCGCTCCGCATTACTACGCGCAGTGTTTGGAGAGTGTTCGCGTCGCGTAGGAATTGATTCAATTTTCGGGCGGGTTGATGCATTTATAGTTGCTCCTGTTTTCCAACATTTTAGTGATGATTTGTTATATAAAAAAAGTAAAAATTACGTGTTTTTTCTTCTCGTGTATGTAAATAGATTAATAAACTTATACATGTATTACTTGACTGCTCGAGAATTAGACAAAATAATGCACTTGCGCTGATGTTGATGCGTCTAGTGCACTCCCCCTTCAAAGGGCTCGTGCATTAGACGCATCAACATCAGTGCATTGATTTATCTATTTCTCGATCAAGTTCAGAGTTTGATAACCTATAAATGTGGACATTTTGTATTGAAGATATACATTTTTCCCCAAAAAGACCTAACAATTTTATGTATGTTTGGCCAGCAAGGGCACTTACCCTTCTATAGCTACACCACTTTTAACAATTGAATCTAGCAATCACCAGAATAAATGACTAATTGTTTTGCAATTTTTCTCTTCGTTTTGCACGCCTTTTATTAGTCAAAATGATATACTTTTTGCCCCTTGATTTTACATGCATGCAACAATTTCCGTCAAACTCAGTCTACTTTTGGCCCAAACAAAAAACCAACAAACGAAATAAAACAAAAATGGTTTCTTTTATATACAGCTTTTTTTTTCAATCTCCAAAACGGAAAATCTGTTCGGTCGGGTCCGTAGAACATGGTGTCTCTATGTTCGTGTTAGAAAAATAGACAACGTTTGGGACTTGAATTAATAATTCGTAATGCTTCTGGCTAGATGTCGCAAGAAAATTCTTGAAATATAATAAATAAATTGGTATTAACTCGCGATGTTATAAGGCCAGCCCATTATGAGCTGATCAAACTATAGTACCGTATGGGATAATGTTCCACATCCAAGACATTTTAAAGGGCACAAATAAAAATTCTACAAATAAAAAATATTTTTTGCATAAGAAAGAGTAATTTTATCAGCCGTTTTTTAAAAAGTATAAATTTCAAGCTGGAATATGTAAGCCGACACTTATACGTTATGTCTTACCGCCACCTTCGCGAGTAGATCGTAAATGTTCATTTATCATTGAGCAATGCGGTCGGTTTGGATCCTTTTGCAAAGCTTAAAAGAGCTAATTAATATTCAGTCCATATATAGGGGCTTAATAATATTAAGTCCGTATTAAATGTCAGATTTTTTGTGTATGCAAAATTAATATATTTTATACATTATTATTGATCTGAAGACTCTTATTTGTTCATAAATTACCAAGTCTAATATATTTTTTTCTGAGGAATTATAATGGTTGTTTTTCTCAGTTCCTTTTTGTTCAACCGGAGTAAAGTCGCCTGTACGAGGCATCAATATTGATTATGGATTGCGATTCCCCTGTATAAATTATGTTTGCAGTTCACGCATTTTGAAATGAAATGCAGAGATTTTCAATTTGAGTTTTAGATTTCATGATATTAACACATATTTCAAAGGCATTGAAGGATTATTAGAGATTTTCTGTGCAAACTATTGCGTCTAACTGTACGCAACAGACCTGCATTTTTGAAGTCTCAATTTATTCCAAATGTGTTCCATCTGATACCTGGTTTTTTACTTTGTCGATGCCCAAATTGTAGGTCCATTTAAGGTCTTGCCCCTGGCATTTCATTCTTTTTTCCAAATTATTTAGGTCTTTCTAGTACTAGGTGGGATGGTTCTAGAGGTGAATTAGCACCTGTTCACCACAGCGTATTCGCTGGTCTGTTAACATGTTTTTTTAAAGCTTCTATATTTATATTTTTCAATATTTTGATGTGCAATAATTTTATATGTACCAGTGATGAAGTCTAATAAATAAAAAAAAAAATAAAAAATACAAAATTTAAAACAAAAAAAAAAATAAATGAATAAATAAAAAAAAATAAAATAAAAAAAAATAAATAAAAAAAAAAAAATAAATAAATAAAAAATAAATAAATAAATAAATAAATAAATAAATAAATAAATAAATAAATAAATAAATAAATAAATAAATAAATAAATAAATCATGTCTGCTGTTTACATAACACATGCTCTAAAAATATAAATTATATGAAAAGTATACTTCGATTATATCTATGAATGCGCTTTTATAAATGCGTTACGTGACCTATGGGCACGGCATACCAAGAAGACCAACAAGCGTGACCAAATACTCATGCATTGACCAATATACAGAAAGAGATATGAACTCTGTAGATAAATAGCATCTAATTTAAGTATTAATTGAATTGCAACATTATTACACATTTTGCAATTCCGAATTTTTAATAATATATGTTATCAAAAAAAAAACCATTTTGAAAGTATTTTGACGGAAAAAATATTCAACGACAATTTTGCTGCACAGCAGTCTCATGTTGTTCCGCCTTTGCATTCAAATGTATAGAAGGACCACTGGCTATACAGAAGGTCATTTCGAGACTTACTGTCTATAAGCTGTTATGTGGCAGCGCGGAGATGGTCACGTACGCATTTATAAAAGCGCATTTATATATATAACCGAAGTACACCGATGAAGGTTAATGAATAAAATACTGGATAGACTCTTTTGAATTTTTTTGCAAATTTGTATTTTTTTATATCATAACTCCTGTGAAGTTTCAGTTTTGACCGCCGACCATTTTGACATTTTGACCTCTGTTTATATAAACTTTGACCTTGCTTAGGGGTGAAAATTTTACACCATTGGAATCTCATTTTTGTACCACCCATAGAAAATAAACAACAAAAGAAAGACCTTTAATCGGAAAAATCGATATTCCTGGCTCTGCCACCGGACTATCACGTTTTTGAATAATGCAGAAGAGCTGGCAAAAAATATCGTTTTGGAATCAGGAGTCACATTTAAGTGAATATATAGAGGCACAAATACTGCCGTTAAGAAGTGAGCCGTAATAGCAAATCCTATCGCAATGATTTGTAAAATAATGAATTATACTGCAAAAAGATGCATTACGGAAGAAATAACTTCGGAAACATCAAGGACTTCCATGTTATCATATATATATTATGGTGTGAAGTAAGAATTTGGCAGGTGCACTTTCTGTCTCGTAAATCTGTTCAATACATTATAAGTGGGTTGCTCATAAACAGTATACTTATATATCTTGAATCAAAATATGAGCAATAATGATTATTTCCTAGTATGATAACACATAATAATAATATTAAATCCATAGTTGCCGGATGTAGGGGCATTAATATTAGAGAGTTTGCTTCGATCTATCTCAACTTCACATCATCGATTGGTTTTCTTGCTCTGATTTACTTAAAACATTCGTTTAATTGGTTAGGCACCAAAAGCGTCTTGACGCTCAAACTCGGGACATGATATCAATAGGTGATCAACAGAGAGTCATGTGCAAGCCACTGCAGCAAAATTCCTTCCTTTTGTTATTTGTTATGTCAAGTGGGTTGTTGGTCACACACAGACACAAAAGACTTTACCTATAGGCGCTGAATTTAAATAAACAAGAATGGACTCGCCAGGTGATGACCTTCTTAACACAGTGATTATGTTGAGGAGCCAGCGCTAATCGCTTTATCATATTATCTAAACACTCGCTATATGTTTCAATTAAATATTCTTATGACAGTATGCCTATATTATTTTAATGAAGGCTAAAAATCTAAAAATCCCCTTGCCGTTGAAGTTTTAACATAACGCCATCTCGAAAGCTGGTTGTTTACGTCATGATCACACACAAGTATATACCATGTGACGTTTGGAACAAAAAATATTTTAACCTAATTTAATCACTAATTTTTTTTAACAATATGTGGCGTGTTTTTTACCCAAACCAAAAGAGATTTCCAATAATTTGTCAGACAGAATTTGCCCGTACAAAACGTAGTCAAGTATTACTTAACCCCCCCCAAAAAAAAACACATTCAAAAGGCGAGTGCAATTCAGCATCACCTTCATTCACAAGAAGCTTAAGCGAGATCAAATTTATTCTAGACGCATGTGATAGCTTCCACCTGTGCTCTGGTTGATGAATAAGTTGACTTGTTTTATTTAAAGGTGACGCTTACAGCAACTTTAAAGTGAAGTTGTTCCCCAGATTAACTATTGACTTAAGCAACGCCTTTTGGTGTACCACACAAACGGCTTAGTCTCAAGCTTAACCATTACGGCATCGCTGACCAACCTATAACTGGATTTTCCAAGATCCAAATGCTCAGAAACAGAGGGTTCTTGTCGGAGAATGTGAATCAGTGTCAGATCGGACGTCCCACAAGGCACTAATACTCAGTCGACCCTTGGTTTTAATATATATCACTGACATTCCTGATAATATAACTTCTGCTGTACGATTAATTTTAAAAAGATTGCGTAACATATTTAGACCATCTCTTAATGACCATGACGCTGACCTCCTACAGACTGACTGAACCCAGTTTGGAAACATAGGCCATACCTGGCAGAAGAACTTCGAATGAGAACCAGTAGAAACAATATAATTCACGTTCCTTCATAGAACTCCAAACCACAAAAGACTGCTACAAGTATTTATTCATTCTCCCGAACCGTGCAACGTACCACAAAGCACCATCAATATTTAAGAACCTAGAGCATTTGAGGGGTACACTAGGTATTGTTGGTCGAAGCAACCAACAAAACCCGATTTTTCATTATCTAAATCAATACATTATTGAATAATAACACTTTGGTGTTTTGCAATTTTTTTTTTTTCATTTTTATTGCCCTGTACTTAGGTCTGGTGTTTTGCAAAAGTTCATTCTACAAATCATATACTTTGAAAAGCTTGATTTATTGTTGTTAATGGGTTATGTAGGTTTTTTACAGAATTGTTGTTCTTTCAGTCCTTTACAACATAACTCAAGAACCACAGGACCTTCAAAAGTATATCTGTGATATCTAAATTCTACTACACACTACAAACCATCCACCCTGCCAAGCCTCACCACACACCTTCTACATACATTGGGTTAGTCGCACCTTAAGCGTTATTTTGATATGGTCTCATTCATGTCAGTGTTATCAATATGACATTAGAAAGGTTAGGTATACATTATGACTGGAGTGACATTTCAACCATACATGATCGACAACTTTCTTTCCTCATATAATGTCACGTTCAGCCATCACTGATTGACTCAGCTGTGTCCGTCCATATGGTATTTTATAATTTTCGCGGAAAATGATCCGCGACGCTCTATGAAATCAGTTCATTGTCACTTTATATATTGTAATTTATGGCAATTTCATAAAAAAAAACAACGTGGATTCTTGATTTTGACAATCGTTTGGTGACTTCTAAATGTATCGAGTTTTATGACTTTTTACATGTTGTATTATTGATATCAATATTGTTCAAAAAAGTAATATCTACATTTTCTCGTAGTTCCCCATATTTAGCTGAATTAAAACGATTGTATATAGATTAAACCTTAAGCTTTGCCGGCTATCCATACATTTCAGTCCATATACATATATGTACGTACTTTAATAGCGCCTGTTTTATACACTTATTTTGATCAACAACCCTCTCATCTCAAGTTTTTAAGTCAGAAGATTATGTAATTGAATTAATACTTCACATCCTTATGTTAACATATTTTTCACAAAACATTCTATTAACTGGCAATTTGCCCAACAAAAATAAACAGTATCTTTTGAAAAAATGTATAAAAAGATTAGAAAGATATTTAAAAACATTCTTTGACAATTATGTATTTGCGATTCAAGCTAAACACTTTGTGATATTGTCAAAATGTTATTGTAAAATATTAAAAAATGTTTTGTCAATACTTGAATGAAATTAGGTTACATTTGAAAATAATTTTAAAATGTTACAAAACGTTCATCATAGAAAATTTACGGCTTTTACACTCGTCACTTTTATTTCCTAAAAGACATGATGACAAAAGCGCACCAATGCGTAGACGCGTTTAATACACTCCGTGTAATTTTGTAACATGGTTTCTGATTAAGCTACGTAATTCTAAGAGTGTATGAAAACGGAATGCACGTACAAGCTTCTGTTTTATTGAGACAAATTATTAACAACTTAAAACCAAGTCGTGAATGAAACAAAATGTGCAATTGTTACGTCTTCATTTGAATAGATTTTGCCTTTGTATCTCATGTGTTTTTGAAACCTCGGCAGAGGGGCGTAATATAAGCTGACGGATTATTTGCTTATGTCTCTGGTGTCCGAAGACAATCTAGTATGCACACAGGTACTCCGTGTATTATTTCAATTGATTCGTAATGTCCAAATAAAGCAAATCTAAAGGGTAATGGAAAAGCAATGACCACTACGGGCATAAGTCATGGTACTTTAATTCAACCACTTGTCTTAAGAGCACCTATGCAAGAAGGACGTACAATGTAATTCAGTGGTTATATCGACTTATAAATACTTTTTAAAAGTAAATCGAAACATATTTGACAGAAATACGAACGTGTAAAAGTGCTAGGGTAGCCGTATTTGTTTTACACATATGGACCAATTATAGCGTCATACGTCATTAGCGTTTCAGTCACAATGGTTCATTATGTAAAAAGGCCGTTTTAAACAGTGTTAAAAGAAAAACCTGACTGCTATGGACTCAGGTGCAACCTTTAAAACGACCTCTTTTCTTGCATACTTAACCATTGCGACTGAACGCAATGACGTGTGACGCAATAGATGAGTTGACCTATGATGTCACATGTTTAGATTCAGACCGCCCTCTGTTGTTTCTAGCCAGGCAAAATAACACAGGAGTGTCTATGGCAGACCACATAAATCTCTTCAAAACTCAACTTTTGAATTATTTGCTTTGAAACCAAAGTTAATGAAACAAACTCAACTTCTTCCATGTAAACTATAGTGTTTTTTTGCCTTTCAGTTTTGATCTCATACCAACAGAGGGCGTATCAAATATAAACACATGTCAACTCATCTATACATTGGTCCACATTTGTAAAAAAAATAGAGCTATACATATCTTTTTATATTTTTACATTTCGTAAAATATTTTTGACTTATTTTAAAAATGTATTAGGGAAACTTATAAGTGTAAAATACCGTATAAAATGTTATTAGGGGAACTTATAAGTGTGGACCGTATAATGTTATTGAACTTACTGTACCTCTTTGTATTGTATTAGTCTTGATATTGTAATCTGCATACGATGATTGTATAGATCATCATTAGGCGACGAAAGAAACAAAAAATGTTCAACTGGAGGCTAAATGACCCTAAAATCACCGAAAGCTTGAAAAACATAATATTTTCAGTCAAAATCGGCCCATGCACTTCTGTCAATCCCCACAACAACAAAATTATGAGTCGGACGGGCTGGGTGGCAGGGCCCGTAGAACAAGTTTTTTTTTCTGGTCTCCTTAAGAACACAAAATCTTTCATCTTTATTGAAACACAAAAACAGATGCTGTTAATTTTGTTCATTTTGAACAAAAAAAAAAAAAAACGAAGTTGGTTTACTCACGTTTTTTTTAGTGACATTTCACCACTACACTAGTGGCTTCATCCTGTGATGAAGCCACTAGTGTAGTGGTGAAACGTCACTAAAAATCGTGAGTAAACCAAATTGCTTTTTTACTTGAATTGTTCAAATGAACAAAATCTCACAGTTGATATCAATATTCCTAATGAACTTGTTCAAAAAAAGAACAAAAACAGATGATTATCAAAAAAAAAATTTCCATTTCTTGATGTGAATAAATGGCAAAGGAACCATGATTGGTTCAATAACTTGGGCCATGCATACGGCAATAGGGAGTAGACATGGCAAGAGTTTCAATGTGTTGAAGGAAATGAGTTGTCCAATTATCTTTAATTATCGTGACCATATCTATTCATCATTCTTCTTCTTGGCCTTTTTTAGAACAAAATCATTCCCCAGATATTTGTGCGATACGAATTTCGTTAAGCGTAAGCTACAAAAAGGCAAGAATCGATATTTAATTGAGTTACCTATTTTCAGGTAACTGTCGCCGACGATCTGTAAACCTGTCGTTAACTACCGCCTGAACGGCTGCTATAAACATGTAAATCGAATAGCCTATGTATTATTTTCTACGAACCAACTATGCGTCTTATTCTTATTCTTATTCTTATTCTAATAACACAGGAGTAACAGTAATTAATCAACTATTTGATGTGATATATCAGTTTTCTATTTTGTTCTCATTTTTTAGTGGTAATTGTTATAATCGCTATTGTTTCACATATAAATCAATTTGACCAGACTTAAAATCCAGTCATAACTGCTTAATCGATTTAATAATCAATTTTCCCAATTAAAATTGTGCATGCAGTGACTCAGATGACTGAAGTTGACTTACTGAAATTACCAAAATGGCGTAAATTGAACTTAATGTTTATAACTTGGCTTTCTAAGATATCTCAACTATAATTCTGATTTGTATTACAAATGTGTGGTTGTGGTTATAAAAATGAGAGAATGTTGTTGCTTTTTGTTGTTGCGTAATGGAGTATGAGTTGGGATCAGCATCAATCCTCCAAACGTTTTTGTTGAATAGGTAAACAATGAAAAATACCGATTAACGTAACCACGGGAAACAGCTTTAATCGCTTACATCAGGAAAAACTAATGGATATAACATTTTGATGTTAAGACATTCTTTTGACATTTGAGAACTGGGTGAAGTATGCATTATTCTCCATTAAGTAAACACATAGTAGCGAAGAGAATGTTGTTTTTTATCATTTTATGTACATTTTTGCCTGCAAAAATGCTCTACGGAGCGTTGAATTACGTTGTTGAATGTGCAGCTATAAAACCAAGACTGCAATGTCCATTTCCCTCTTCAACGACCTTCGGCTCTTAAAAACTTGATGAACGGTAAACTTAATATGCCTAGAAACAAAATGCCCGCGGTAAAAAGCAAAGTTCAACGCTTCCCCTTATGCACTCAACTGCTACTTGCCGCTAACTTTGCCAATGCTGATATACTCAAAAACTTTCCCGAGGGCGACCCGCTGTAAGCTATCACGCGACTCGAAGGCACTTGTCTGTAAACACAACCGTGTCGTTGACTTACTAATGTCTAGCTTAACTTATGCTCAATGGAGTTTCAATGTTATTAGATATACATCGCAAGTTGATATTAACTTTTGCTACTTTTAACCATTTTAATGCAGCACATGGAGTTATATATATCCAGATGTCATGAATTGTAAGGATTTTTTTTATCTAGCATGTCCTAAGTTAAGACTAGTAAACCAGTGCTAGGTATGTTTGCACTAGTCTTGGTTTGAATGAATTGCCACTAGGATAAGAAGATCAACATCTCTTAGTTTATAGAGAAAAACACATTGAATAGGACTTGCCATGCTGAATCAACATCAATACGTATGGCTTTATTGTATGTATTATATTATTTAGGGGATCAAACCAAACTACTCACATAAAGAAAGTCTGCACTTATGTTACTCATCCTCCACCAACACCTGATCGTGTCATGATAATTTGATGGATAAGGTCGTGTGCAGAATCCTTTTAGCTCTAATTTGCTACCAAATTTGCTACCAAACACTCTAAATTTACAAAGATTGATATAAGTACATGAAATTTGGTGCATTTTCAAAGTTGCCAATTAAAACAATGCACGCGGTCGAAATTGCCTGAAGCGTGACAATATGGTCAAGCTTGCTTGCCCACGATAGCCGGGCTGTCGACTATCTCAAGTGCGCACTTTATTCAATTGTTAATTTAAAACGCACGGATTGCTACAATGTTTTACTGATGAATACTAGGGGTCGTTTTATCTTTTCAGTTTTCGTAAGTCTACTGTTCAGATACGAAAACGGTCAAGGTATTAAGTAAGTTTACTGTAATCTGACTTCATTGTTAACTTTTGAAGTACCAATCAGCTTATTTCAATAGAGGTGAATGCCAGTCTCAATAATGGCTGGAGAGGCAAGATTATAGAACACCGGTGTTTTAATGGTCTAGCGCCCTCTCGTCTTTGATGTTGTTAAATTGATATGACAAAATGCCAATCCGAATGAAAAGGTGCACTTTTTTTTCATAAAAACGCTGTAAATAAGCCCTTAAATCACAAAAAGATCTGCTTATAGAGCCAGTCGCACTTTTAATAAATCTGGCTCCGGGCCTTTGCCCCTTTTGACATGAAAAATTATGGGTCAACCCCATAGAAAAGCATATAAACTTAATTTTTCCAGGAAAATTTGTGGTCATTTTTCAGGGTCTCCTTTATAGGAGGCCAAAATCAGGCCCCCTTTTTGCATCAGGCCCCCTTACAAGTGTTTGTGAACGGTCCCTTACCAAAACGAAACTGAAAATTCACTTGCTTCAAATTATTAGCCTAACTAACAAAGGCTAGAATAAAAGATTGGTCACACCTGGGAGGCTACCACTTCAGAATAACAATGACTTACAAAAACGGATACGAATACGGAAACAGAAACTGAAAAGCTAAAACGACGGTGGGGCATGACGCGATCGATATAACTTCTAACGGTTGTTTCGGGTTATATCAATCTCTAGTATCAATCTCTGTGAATTTAGAGGGTTTGGTATCAAATTTGGTATCAAATTGGAGCTAACAAGATTATGCAAATTACTGTATCAATCACATTGTCATAATAAGATCAGGTTTTGATGTAGGACTGGTTACATAAGTGCGGACTTTCTTTATGTGAGTAGTTGCTTCTTGGAAACATGTTGAGGTTTACTTCTAAAAAAGCGCATTTCAGCAGTAACCACCATGTAGTGATATAAACCATTATACCTTCCTTCTGCACAACCAGTGATGTTAATCTGTCTTGTAAAGCGAAGGTGACATTAGGCCCTGAATTGTCACAAAGTGACTGAGAAACAACAAATTATGGATAATTTTGCCAAAATATTGTGTGTAGATTACATGTCAACTCCAGCTAATTTAAGTATAGTGCCAAAAATGCATGCTATTTTCCCTAAGCCGTAAAGTGCTGAGTCGGTTGGTATAAGAGCAAATGCAAACAACTCTGTGTGGAATGATACAACTCAGCTCTCTATTTATATGATAGTAAAATATTTCACTAAATAAGCTGTGCCAATTTATTTTGTTCTTCATTATGTTGACCATCGGGTGTTTTATTCTGACTAGACTTTCCTGATAAAGATAAATTCTGAATTGATCTTTTCCCCAAGTAGTATCGTAACCCCGCTACGATAATTGGCATCTTTGTAATTTTGAAAACAAAGTAAAAAAATATGGTTCAGGCATGCTTTTGAACATTATAATTTTATATTTACAAATCTTTGCATAAGAACAAAATGATAAAGGAAACATTAAAGGGAATATTTAGAGTGACTACGTAACGGATGCATGCTTAAACCACATTTGTTCTTAAATTTACAAAGAATGACTCAGGCAATTTGTAGCACCTATGAATAGCTAATTACATTGGTAAAATATTGCCTTTATAACTGGTGTTTTATAGTTTGTGTTTATATCACAGCAAATTAATATTGTTTTTTGAAAATCCACGGATATTTATATGGATTTCGTTTTAAAAATATGTATTTAAAATGAGTGTCTACATATTAACCGAGAATGCCAATGAATTTGTCGTTTTTAAGGTAATTATTTACAGAAACCGTGAAAAAAGACATCAAATCTCTAATAAAACTTGCTTGTGGCAAAATTACAAACGAAGTTGAGCAATCAAAATACATCTTCATTTAGAGGTGTGCAGTTTACTTTAGTAGTGTACAATATTAGTGTACAATATTATTAGCAAACCTAAAGGTGGTACTACACCCCTTGATAAATTTGTGAGTATTTTTGCATTTTTCTCAAAAACTAATTACATACTGGTAACAAAAGTTGTGCATATTATAGGGCAAGGAATCCAGTCACTACATTTTGAATTTCAGTAATTCAGAGACAAGCGGTACGTTATTTATGATAAGAAAAGATTGCACCGCTAGAATTTATCTGATTTCTTAACATACAATGTATAATAATGAACCACTTGTCTTGAATCACTGAAATTTCAGTGACGTAATTGATTCCTTGCCCTATATTATACATAACATTGGTTACCAGTGTGTAATTATTTTTTGAGAAAAAATGAAAATTGGTCACAAAATTTAGTAGTACCACCTTAATGTATGTATTATCATAACAAGTATACAGCTATTTGATGAGTAATTCCGTACTATCAAGGATCCCCCTCGTTTCAAACATTTTCAATGAGCGTTTTCCATGCACTTTAATGCATACTGTTATGAAGAACCGGATGATTCACATTATCATAGTAAAAAAGCTATTCAAAGAAATCAAAAGACGTCATCGGGTAAAAACTGTAGTGTAATGAATGACTGACGTAAATATTAAAACAATATTAAAACCTGTTTTTTCTCTAAATGGCATTTCTTGAGTTAAGGCTTTCTGGTTCTCAACCCTCGACATAATCACATGAAATGGTGAAATAATAATAATAATAATAATAATAATAATAATAATAATAATAATAATAATAATAATAATAATAATAATAATAATAATAATAATAATAATAATAATACCTAATTACATAAATTTGATAAGCATCAAACTTACTCGTGTATGTTTGTGCAGAGTCCCACTACAACATACGTAAAGCTTAGATTTTCAATCAAATCTTTTATGTTCAAATAGAGCATTGAACTTCTTATCTCATACGATATGAAATTCTGCACAGATATTTTATTTATCATGTGTCTACAATGAGGTTTTGTAAGCCATGTCTGCATTTTTTATAACATAAAAAATTTATAAGATTCATTTATGAATATTTTCCGATTGCCCACCGCATCAAATCGAAAGTTTTGCCAAAATTTTGTTTTATTGTTCTCCAGCATTAACTCTCCAATGTTTTGTTATATATAAAAAAATGCAAAATTCAATAAATAACCACGGGAAAACAACTTTAATCCTTACATTTGAAACTAATGGATATAACATTTTGATGTTAAGATATTCATTTGACATTTGAAAACCGGGTGATGTATGCATTATTCTCTGTTAAGTGAACACATATAGCAAGAGAATGTTATTTTTATCATTTTATGTACATTTTGCCAGCAAAAATGCTCACGGAGCGTTAATTATGTTGTTAAATGTACAGCCATAAAAACAAGACTGCAATAAGTTCATTTTCCTCTCCAACAACCATTGGCTCTTACATACTTGATGAACGGTAAACTTAATATGCCTAGAAACAAAATGCCCGCGGTAAGAAGCAAAGTTCCCCTCAAACAACTGCATACTGAAGGAGGTTTCCCGATTGAGGGCCAGTGTAGCTTATTACGCAATTTGTATACTTCTCTAAACACAGCCGTGTCGTTGACTTAACAAACGTCTAGCTTAACTTATCAAATACTTATTATTATTAGATATGTAAGTTGATATTAATTTTGGTACTTACGCAATTTAATAAAGCCAACGGTTTAACGACCATTATTGTCTCCAGAAGCCAAGAAATTCGTTAGATTGTGAGTTTTCAATTTAAATCTTCACTTTTTGTTCTTAATGTGGGCTTCAGTTAGGTATAAAAATATCCCACTTAACAATCTGTCTGTAATTGACATCGGAATAAAAACTCCGTGCCATATTTGCAGAAAATAGTAATTAGTGAAATTGATTCATGACAATCATTATTGAACCAAAACAATTGACCCGTGTTGCTGGCAATTAACTCTATAAAGCCTTGTAATTATGATGCCCATTAACCGGGTTTACACTGAAACAATCAAAGGCAAGTTTACTGTAATCATTGGTAATGATCTATTTATTCTTTCTTATAATTTGCTCATAAACAACAGAAGAGTTCAGATGCAAAAACCGATATACACATTTGATTTGAGATAAAGGCAAATATAACTTGTCTGATATAAAGAACATAAGAAAATATGTGCCGTTTATGATCATAGTTTCAAAAATATACATTGTATTATTACAGTTGTGGGAATAAACTTGAGTCGCGCTGTGTGTAAAGTAGTCAATGAAACCACATTAAATGACCTGCGACAAATCCTGCTTGAAGAATGGAATGCCATCCCACAGCAACGTGTGACCAGGTTGGTGAACAGCATGAGAAGGAGTTGCCAGGCTATTGTGGCTGCTGCGTGGTTTTTTCAACCCCGCTATTGAGGTTAGGGACAAGTGTTGTTTGAACATAACGATGAAATAAATTTAGCGCATTCTGTTTGAGAACCCACTATATTCATAAGACGAGTACTCAGCCGTAAAAATGGTGATTGCCTCAAATGTGGTGTCATTCTAAAGGGGAAGAACAAAACTGTTCGTTAAAATTCAACACGATATGAACACGCTACAAATAATCAGTGATATAGATGCTTGAAAAAACTTTCCGAAGTTTTTGTTGAGAAGTTTATATTAACATGGTCATTGAGTACATGAGTATAGTAAATAAAAAGTCTGTAGGGGCGGCTAAAGATTGCATGTAGAATTGGTTTGCAGATACAGCCATCTGTTCAGAAACGACCATGGGTGGAATGTTGTCCAGGTGTACTTAGTGCAGCGATTGTGTTATTGGTACATACCGTAAGATGGTTGACAGGTGACGTCACGGTCAGCTCCTTCCGCCAGGTCTGTCAATGATGGTCAAGAAAGTAAAAAATCAACGACTGGTTATTTTTATAGAAAACATATTTACGACACAATTGCCAACGCATTTCCGGAAGTGGAATCATAAGGCATCTTCATCTTCACAGGTCAATTGGAAGTCAATTGCAATTTAATTTCCACTCATTTGATTATTTTCCAATCATTTTCTAAACGTCAAGATGAATAATAACAACAATAATGACAATCATTGATCATTTCTTTCCGACTGATTTGAACAATAATTGCTTTTACCTCCACAATTACTTTTATATAAGTCTGTGTACGACTTGTATAAAGTAATCAATCTACGAACTGATCATCGTAAGGTTAAGGTCATTCTAAATCTGAATGGTCGCCGTACATAATCATTTTTCTTTTCTAATTTTGGACTCGTATATCGACGGACAAAACGAGTAGGATCATTAGTTTGCGATTGGGCGCCTAAAAAAGGACAAGGTTGCTTTCGTTATTCATTATTAGATAAAAAACATTATATTGCACAGGTCCAAGGTGTTGCATTGGCTTAAAACATGTGATTGATTATATGAAATCACGTATGATTGTTTAATACAAGTCTTTACAAGAGTGACAATTCTTGTAAAACACTAGTTCATACACTCTAAATTAGAAAGACTTAAAATTTAAATCTTAGTTGAGACTTAAATTTTTTTAAGTCTTTAAGATTTATTTTACGCGGGGTTTGATTTAAGTTTTCTTTGGGATCGGAAAAATTAAAAAATTAAACCAATCTCAACTTACGATGGTGCGTGCACGTGATCAAATCGAAACGTTTTCTGGACTGCTCAGCCGCCATCTTTCTTTTGCGATTTCGTGTGGTGGCGAGCGAATTAATGAAGTGATATGGACGAACACGAACACGAGCAGCATGGCACCCTAGATGCTGTAATTGCCAATGTCAGTGACTATAACTTCCATGAAAAAGCTTACATTGTTGTGCATGAAGGCCAATGTGAACATTATCTTCAATCGCCGAGGTAGTAGTCTGTGCGTCTGCTGTATAGCTTACCTATACACATATATAATTTATAAATGTGTGCTTATTTCCATGAAGGATCATACTCGGCCACAGTGACACTGGAATTATCACTGGCACTGCAGACTATTGCTTGAACTTTGTGAAAGAAGTAGTCCTGACATGGTATTACTCCCGTGAATAGACGTAGGCCTATGGCTGGATAAGAAGTCACACAGACTTGTATTTAATATCGATATTAAATCCCCATAAAGATTTATATTATTTTGAAATAAATCCCAGATATAGCTTAAAAGTAAATCTTAAAGGACTTGAATATTAAATCCAATGGACTTGCATTTTTAAATCCCTGTGGGACTGAAATTTATAAAACTTTGTAAAGACTTATTTCCTTCCTATATTGATTGGTCCCTAACTACAGTCTCTGAAAGTTTTAAAAGTAAGTCTTTTTGGATGTGAATTTAAATCCCTGTAATTTAGAGTGTACCCAATCAAGTATAATGAGAAAATAATAATTATTCATTATTAAACCTATAATACACTATCACCTATTAATCATCATAAGGATAAAGGAATTTACCCTACACTTGAGTTTGGTGTAGATATTTCATATCAAGTGCATGTTTTCCATAATAATGATATTTTACCACACATCAAAATTTGATACTGGCTATGGCGATCGGAAAAATTTGATGCTATAAAAAAATACACGGTTTATAATTACTATGCTTTGTAAACGAAAAAACAAACAAATGGTGCAGAATTTCATGAGACAAGCAGTTCAATGTACTATTATTTGAAGTATTTGTTGAAACCTTTGCATGTTATTTATATGGTACTATACAGAAACAACACGAATAAGTTTGATGCGTATCAGGTGTGCGTGGGTATCTATTGCACTAGACAAGTTTAATTTGGTTATAATTATTAATCTCTTTTTACTTCTCCATTTCAAATGTTTTGTTTAGTCAATTTTGAAGCGAGTATGTAAATGCATCAAGGTATAGTCACTTTTTTGAGGACGAAAACGTTAACGCGATAAAATTATTATCCACTACATGCAATCTTTCGATATATGTACCGGAAGTTGAAACAAATTATCAATCATTTCTATTCTGGATTGGAGCAGGGGTGACTACAAAGTTTCTTTAAGCGTCATGAAACATACTGATCTGACATTAAGTATGGAATATTTCTTCACCAAGTGCCAAGACTAGTCTGAAAGGGGTCGACATAACTGCACGGGTTAAATATTTATTGAGGTGTGTCGGGAGATGGTGAGTACAGGGGGGATATAGTAAGTTTATAGCATCTTATCCCCAGGGCCATTCAAACTTTTTGAGTACGTACCACTTTAAGAGTCATTTTTCAAAAAGCTCCTCCCACATTCAAACGGGTACATTACAAGTGCATTTCAGTTCTGGTCAACACTTTACCCCACCCAATAAAACCAAAATTCAGCCTCCTTAAATCCGCCATTTTGGGTAAATGCACTACGGTGTATACGCACCATACAAACAATATTTACACCATTTCCAGCTACACCCCAATTAATTATTTAGTTCAAAAGGTGGTTTAATCTCCAGACTAGTTAGTCTTGACACTTCGTGAAGAAATATTCCAGACTTGGAAGTCAAGTCTGCACTGAAAAAGCCAAGCTGAGTCAGGGTGACTTGCACAAGTAGAGTCCAGCCACTCTGCGCCTTCTGTCTAAAAATGACCCATATTGGGAGTCATCTGACTCCTTCTGAAGAGTCATACTTGTTGACCGTTGACTCTCACGCAGGAGTCATCAACTCCCAGTGGAGTAATTTAGAGAGAGGTCAAAAGCGCAGTGGCTGGACTGGCTTCTAGAGTAACACAGACTCATTTATAGAGTCACCCTAAGGCGAACATATATCATGGTGTGAACAATTCATCACAGTTATAAATTTTAAGCTTACTATATTAGCTTAACCTCACAGGTTAAATTCTCCTGAGTGGCATCCAGCTCAAGACCAAGTAAACCAGCCTACAGCATGAAAATACTGCACCTTCTTTTCCACAAACACCCATACATGACACACCGTGCGAAACTGCGAATGGCCAGTATGCTAATCAGCAGCAAACAGCAGCAGCATAATGCAAAATATGTCTGCTACCTAAGCATGACTAAGATGACTCTGAATGTAGAGTCAATTGACTCCACGGGTAAGAGTCAATTGACTCTGCAGTGAAAGTCAGGTCTCGACACCTTTAAGAGTCAGTGTGCACGACTCCGCAGGTGGAGTATAAAAGTCAACTGGGCACAGAGCTCTCTTGTAAGCAGACAAGGACTCCCTTTGAGAGTCGATGCTAGTTTACTCCACTTTGAGACCCACTTGACTCTATCCTGGCTATCAGTGTGTATATTTGATAGTCAACATTATAGTTGAAAACGTGTAGGTACTCATATGAATATACATTAACAGTCCCAGTACAATGATTTTATATAGTCGATAATATATTATCGAGTAGAGCTCATGAGGCAGCCATTAACAGACCACGCATTGTCAGATGGCTGGATGATTTTCAGCTGCACACACAAATGAATAGGAGAATTTTGAAAATGAATCATGACTTTTGATAAACCGCTTACAGCAAAATTCTGGAGCACTGGGTGATTCTAAATTTCACATACAATGCACAAAAACAATATTTGTAAAATCTTTGTCGAAAAGATTTAAAAAGTTATCGAAAGAATTTTCTGTTATATTGTTTAAATTAGCACAAAATACAATTTTCTAAGCAGAAAATTGGCCACAGTTCTATCTTGCTATTGAAAACTACAGGAAGACTTCCCGCAGAGCTTCAAAGCCACATGCCAGACAACGTATGGCGCTAACTGCAAATGGCTGCGCCCATGTGATCGCCAAGTATATTATCGACTTTATAAAATCATTGTACAGGACTGATTAACGTGATTAAGGTACATGTATAGCCACTTTTCCGGAAGATGTAAACTTGCCGTCTGACACCATTTTTGGCGTGTATTATGAGAAAGAATAATTGAGAGATTAATGTTCACATTAAAAGTGTTTTTATTGATGCTGTTGGAGGTGCTATGTAGGTCAATCCATTACGTTCCTAGTTACGCTTCAGAGACAGATGTGAATCAAGTGTGAATTAAGGTAATCAATTCAATGCAGCACTGATGGTTTTTCGTTATTGGAACAAAATGCGTTTATGTCAGTAATGATATAGCTTCTCGACAATTTCTATTGGGTTCAGACATTTGTCACATATAGATGTCACACATGGACATCCGCATTGACAGCGACTTCATCATTTAACTATATATAGAATAAAAACACAATGTATTATTTGGTTGTAAATATGGTTCAGGGCTGGACAGTCAGTACAGACAAATCCAACTTCACGCATTCCTACACCTCAATAGCCGCCATAACTGCGTCCCCCTCTTTGGCCTATTCCACCTAAATGTGACATGATGTGGCCTTCGGCGGGATATTAAACTGCATTCTATCACCAGTGTTACACGTAGACAAAAAGATTATGAAAGTTTGCAACATAATACAATTCAACATCGATTTTAGGCGGATTTAATCCATCCAATTGGGCCAGTAAATAACGCCAGGTTTAGGCAGACGGGGACCAGTAATGGCCGACTGAATTCTGACCATAACTTGCCTGTAGGATTCGTCTATAGAACGTCTGGGAATTCATTACAACATCCCTATGCTTATTATCATTCAAGATTAGTTATCTACCCGTACCAATTTAATGTAAGGAAAGTGGCATATTTCAGTATGTACAATTCAGTTAAATAATGAAACTAGTCCGCAGAGATAAGACTGCTCCTAAAGTCTACCTATCCTGATTGAAGTAACCGGAACTCGGGTGGTGTCTTAGTGTTCAGTCATCAATGGTCATCCACCTGCCAAAATGGACTCTTAGAGACCAAACATGGCAAAACGGAAGATGAACATCACAAATTTCTTTAATTTTTCCTCAATGTTCTGGATGTTTTCGGCGGTCGGACACATCGGTATTACTAATATCATACTACATGTAGAAGCTGCATACAGGGCAACATACTTCAGGGCAACCATTGGACGGTCTCGATAGGAATATAGCATGTGGGGATGACAATGTATCACGTCTAGGACGTGCAGATGAGCGCTTATGTTACACAATAGATATTTTAGAATAGCTAATTGAGAATTCTAAGCAAATTTTTCGCAATCTTGGCCTTTGGCCTAGACAGGCTTGTTACGGAGGCGTAAAATATTGAAAGCATACTTATTTGTATTCATGTAGAGATTTGACTTTAGTTTCCATATACACACGTTGGTAGTTCGTTTAACGTTCATGCATATCATTATACGCTTCCTCAAAATTTTCAATTGATTGTCGGCTTTTCGTACAGCTAAATTACATAACATTAGATTTAGAAGTTTACTTCGAGGACTGTTAAATATCAGAAATATCAAAATTTTAATAATTTGCCATAATAATCTGATGTCAGAAGGACATTCTTCGTATTCAGAATGCAAGAATTAACATGTCACGATATATCTCAGGTCCCGCAAAAATACCATGCGCAAACGTTTGCTATCCGAGCTCTTGCCAAAGTCCGCAATTAAATTTGCGATGGATCCCCAAACAACACAATAATTGCCCAGGACATGGAATACACAATCTGCATTACTCAACTTGCAATCATCTATTGAGCTGTGAATGTTGATTGGAGGTTAATGAACTATGGAATGCGATCATAATGGCTGCTCAATTTGTAGGTTTTCTCTTCCAGCTTAAGCTTTTTAACTATGCTTAGCAACATGCTTTTGTACAAAAAATAACTGGTACATGTCGAGATAAATTATGCTTAAAAAAGAAAAAGATAATAAAGCAAAATCAATCTAAACTATATACCGCATCCGTCGTCTTCTAATATGGCATGTAGAATTGTTTTGGCCCAATCTCCTCAGTTAAAATAATATAAGCATAGATTACAACATGCATAACATGCATACGTTTCAGAATACTTCTTACTTGTCTAAATGCATTATGAATAAGTGGATACATCTAACATTTGTGTAAAAGCTGTGCAGTAACTGATCAACACACCTAAGTGGCAATTGATTTCCGTTAACGTTGAAGAAAGTAAATATTTAAAGCGCAGATTCTTGATCGATGCTTCATTGCGTTCTAAGTTTTCATCGACGTAGATGTTAACCTATGATATTAGTCAGGCTCATATCATTCTTACTTCTTGTTTAAAAGTCATCATTACAATATAAAATTATAAGCACGACATGATAAGCAAATATAAGGCTGGAAAGGAAATAAAGGTAATTTGACGTTATGTATCGAATTATCATGCATATAGCGAAATATGAGTAAATTGACTGGATAAGAGAACCAAAAATGTTTGTCACCTTGGGTTGACATAAAAGCTGAACAAATCAGAATATGGTCGCTTTATCGAATTGATGTGTTGTATGTTCGTTAACATATTATTGGCGATAGGTAGCTTTTAATTTTGTTTACTCGTCAAGAATTCCCGTTGTCATGGTAAATTTAAATTCAAGGGCATATCGGAGAAAAGAAAGCATCTTGATTTAACAGCTTTTTCAACATTTTCACAGATTTCTTTGCGTTTCCTTTATAATTTGTTTAGCACGACTTCAAACATAATTGGGTAAATACGACAAGAATCATTTATAGTAAGTGGCGGTGCCTGGAATTTTCGGAGGCTGGGTAAAGGAGGCCGAAATGGGGGGTTGGGGTCAGACATTGTCTGAAATTGAACGATTATGACCAAAATATTGGTTTTACGGCAGATTTCCATCGGGGGGTAATAATGTGTGTTTTGGAGGGCGAAATAATTGTCATTTAAATACATGGTGGTTTCGGGTATACATTATGTACCCTTAAAATAAAGCACCTAGCTTGATTTCACAGGGTGAATCCAAAGTGGTCGGCCGGGGGCCGGGTCTCCTTCTCTTAAAAAGAGCAAGATTTGTTTGTCAACATTTCTGGGACAATCATATTTGTAGGCCAGGAGAATCAAATCCGCTCCGAATACGCTATGTGTTTTTAGGAAGACAATTCCGGTTTAGATGAGCTTTGCTTATTCATCTTAATTGGCTTTTCATTGTTAACAGCTTTTCAGGCTTGGTATATCATCCACCAGAAATTACCAGAAAATAAACTGACAATCTATATGTAAAACTCAAGTTTTGAAACGGTGACTTTAATTTCTTTTTGAGGACGTTCAGTAGCTATCAAATCATTTAATATTGAACTTAAATCAATAAGAATAATTTTTTTGACTTGATTATTTTTTTAGCTTTATTCAAATTTAATACGGACACTTAAATGATTACATAAGAGTTGACCTTTTCGGCGTTTTTAGCCATACCAACTAATTCAGTTCCGTATTGAAAATCAATCAATATAAAATCGTCATTTATTTAGCTTATTCCAGAAACAAAATTAGACAATAGAGTGATTATCAGAGTTGACCTTGTATGCGTTATAGTCCTATAGAATGACATTTTGGTATCAGGTTGTAAGAGGCGCATCACACACTCTTATACAATCAGTTTTATTTGTCTCAATATTTGAGTAAACATTGGATAGGGTTTTCTCCTTTTCGCTTTAACCCGCGTTTACTTGGGCGTTGTCCAACCTCCTGCTCATGCTGGATTTTTTCACTCAAATAAGCCACCAAAAGAGCGGGTTAATCAATGTATTACCCTTAAGGAGACCACTATCGTTTTCGTTAAATGGCTAAAACGGACTAGAGTGTGGTTATTATGCGATCCCTCTCGCCGTATTAATAGTATTAATGTTTTTTGTTTGGGAAATGTGTCAAATGCGTAAAAATAACTAGTCATAACAAAAAGTTATAAATAATGTCTTCAAAACATCCATGAGCAGACAGGCTCACCTCACATGCTTTCTGGCTATTGGGGAAGTGACACAACAACGATAAATATGTTCGCATTATTGCTTGACTTAAATAAGATTGTTGTACATTTGTTAAGCAGAAACAGGTATCTGCGATTAATATTCTGATAAATAATCGCGTCTGTCCTGACAGAAAGTTTGTTTTTCATGGCGAATCTTGTAGAATCAATCCATATTGCGGTTGAATGGAACTATATACTAATGATGCTGATTCAGCACTAATAAGGCATTATCGTCTAATTATTTCAAACCGGAAATCGAATAGCCAATTTGACTGTGTTGTCCTTGAATGCAGCGAGGTGCCTCAATAGATGCATAGGCATTTAGAATTACAATTAGCGTGTTGATATTGTTTACATTTTGTTTTAAAAAAATGATCACGCTGAAGGTTTTTGCATCGTAGCTATTTTTTTCAAAGCAATTATCTGGTTAAAAGCGAAAGATACTTAATAAGTTAAAATTGTTAACTTAGCCAGCTAGGCCAGTGGAACGATTTGGCAATTTCTGCACTTGTAAATGCTACCTGGTACGTCACTGTGATTACACATCTTGCACCTCAAATGATGCTGCTATGGACACGGACTCTGTTTAGTGTGGCCAAAAACTGGCCACCCCAATTTCCGCAGATTTGACGTTTTCGCTTCAAGAACGGTATGTTGCAGGTAGGTCAAACTATACTTCTTCTGAATCTTGCACAATTTAAGAGGACTAATTTAATGTGATTGTTTGAGAAATCTTTGAAATTTGACCACAGTGTTGACATTAACGCCTGAATATAGCCGGAGTGCCGGGAATTATTTTTGTTAACATTTTGAATGTGTTATAGACCATAAAGATCGCTATTGGTAGAGTCCTGTGGGTCATCATTAAATTCCCGTAGATACCGGACTATGAGTGTTCCATGTGTATCAAAGTTCACATTACTGTTTCTTAACGTAGATTTATAAATCACTTTTCTTAGTAGTTTCTGCTTTTGGGCTTCATGCAATGATAACTACCCCACATCATACAGCAAGATTATTCAATGTTGATAACGTCATGAATTTCCATGTTAGCGATAATCTTTAATAAATATTTACCGGCAATAACAACTTTCGAGCACTGGTTTTAATTTGGTTTACATTGGTTAGCATATTCATGCATCGTTATTCGTTTCTTAGTGGAGAGCAAGTGCTTCGAGGGAACCCATTAGATAGTCAATGGTGACTATAATAATACCACTGTCAACGGCTGAGAAAACACCACTTTTATCTCCTTACTGTATTATTGCCTTTACCATTGCTCAATAACTTTCAAAATATGTTGCATTTTCATAATTATTTTGTTTATTGATGTTATGAATGATGTAAAACCCCACTCTAATTGTAGCTAAAACATGACCCCATTTTGTGTGTTTACATCTATAGACTCTGGTGTAGTTTGTAAATTTAAAATCAAAATAGTTAAATAAGCCTTTTATAATTTTTGTTTAATCAACTTTAAAAAGACTTAAAAAAATATTTGTCTGTAGTTGAGATGTTTGTGCAACATGTATATCAGCATTATTTGCAAACATTGATAGCAGTGAAATGCATGTCAAATGTTTAAATCTACAACCTTTATCAAACCCTATTTATCATTTTAAAATGTAGTTTCCTGGGGTTCCCTGGTAGGTAACCACTATTATCATTATTACAAGTATTTTAAGAAGCCCAATTGATATACACTACTCAAAATGCTTTAAGGAGCAGAATCTGAAAATCACGATTTGGTATTTTCTCTTTTCTATTGTCATGTTGCTGACGGAAGTCATGTTGCTGATCCTAAAATGTTTTTGAGTAGTTTATAGCGTAATATTATTGCATTAGATACCCGTTTATGTATAAGAGTTTCTTCAATTAACTCCTGAGTATTAGCGGTAGTAGTTTTCATCATAAATCATACTGTCACAATCGTGTGCATGATGTTTATGTGACAATTTGAAAACATTCACAGGTGAATTCAATTTATCTCTGTCAGCTATTAAAATAATCAAGGTAATCCAATTAACTGACTCTAAAGAACAATCACAAATTATTTATAATTGAAAGTGTCACATCAACACGATCTGTTTTACTAAACATTTAAACTCATTGATGAGCTCCTAATTAAATACCTTGTAAAGATTTGTATTGGCATAGTATATGATATCTTACTGAGGATCACTTACTACAACGTATGTAGCTCATGCAGCAACTAAAAACTAATTGAAAATAGATGGGAAGGAAATGTGACTTTATCCCAACGGCCTTTTCATGCGCGTATTTCAGTAGTTTATTATGACGGATTATTATTAATCCGTTTCAATGCTGGAAAGGCGAAGAAAGCTAAAGGGGCGCACTATTAGATTTCCAGGGGGGGGTGAGTTTGAAAAAAACTTCGCCCACCAGTGAGACGAAAAAAAAACTTTGCCCACTCATTGATGAGTAAAAAAAATTTCCACCATAACTTTGCATAAAAATGTACATTAAAATTGAAAAAAAAATACTTTGCCGCCGCAGTCGGCGAAAAAAATTTTTTTTCTTCTCTCTGAGGCGAAAAAAAAAAAAAAATTCCGCCTTCTTCGGCGGCAAAAAAAAAAAATCTGCTGACCCAACTCCCATGCCCCCCCTGAGAATCTAATGGTGCGTCCCTAACATTAAAATGCCCAGATGCCTTTGCAATGGTATGATTGGTGTATGCAAGGTATCAGGAAGCTTGTGTTGAAGAATGTCTTATGGATGAGTCGGCGGAATAAATTGCTGTGCCTTAAAAGACAAAAGGTCATGCGAGGTCTAGGTACTTTAGAAGAGAGGCAACGAATGACCTTGATCCATTAAGAGGTGTTTAACTGCATGTCCCCAAACCTTGCAAGACGTTGGTGATTATGCTATGGGCAATTGACATTTGGACTATAAAGGTTTCTTCGTAATCTTATATATTTCATGTAAAGAATATTGCCATCATCTAGAACGTAATGTGAATCTGACAGGATATGGATGCATGCTCAACTTTCAAAGAATTTGCAAATTTTTGGCAAGTATGTGTACATAATTATTATACTATTTTACCTTTTGCAATGTTCAAGTTCATATGTACGTAAGATGAAATATTCACCTTTTTATAACTTTGCCTATTACAAACGAAAGGAATAACTCGCTATGCAGCCAGCAGCTTTCACCGTGGGCGCACGTGAAATATTATCTTTGAAATAACCTGACTGCTTACAGACTCCATCAGGACGGTGTCTTATTTAACTATATTTCTTTCTTGAGGTAACCTAAACTAACATACTTCATCATCAGATTAGATGATAAATGTACAGTTTGCAATAAATTACACTTTATGTTGATTGACCTTTTTGAAATTTGATTTTGTTCAACCTCAATCACAAGCGATTGCACAAGAAGGGTTGATTAGTCGATTAGAAGAGATCTTTTGAAAAGATCATGCTAATTTATTGCGTAGAAAATTACTGCCTGTTTTTTGGCGACTGGTATTAAACTCCAACTTGCAATCGCATTCCATCCTTATTTCACACATTTAATTTTCTCTCCTGTGGTTGCAACCGTAGCTATTAGGTGTCATCATGATTTGTAAACAGAGACAACTCAGCAGTGTCTCATAAAATTTCCTGTGATCATATCAAGCATACATCCGCTTTACTTTAAGAAAGAGATGCAGGAAGGTGACATTTTAGCTTGCTCTGCATCCTTGATTATTGGCCGTGTTCGATCACATTACACGTTTCATTACAGGTTTTAGGGTTTACAGAGCCAAGGTTAGTTGCTGCATCATTTCATGGGTTGATGAGCGCAAATCCGGTGTCGACCAGTATCATTAGTTTCTGTAATAAAAGTAGGACATACCAGCGGTCAAGTCGATCAACGTGCCGGTCTGTGCAACAACAAAACCGATTTGAAGACTGTAGTCTTTCTCTTATTACTATCTTCTACACTTTTTATATACTGTATTTCTTTTCTTCGTATTACTTAGTTCACTTTTTTCTGTATTATTTTGTTTCTAACTATCTTGTTTCGTCGGTCGCTCACATACGGTTCTATTCGAGATTGATTACTTTTTTGAGAAAAATTGGTGTGTAGCAATATGTTTTGGGGAGCACAGTCAAATAAACCAACTTACACTATACCTTAATCTTTAATAAGACATAAAACATTGAGTTTGCTCAATTTGTTGTTTTTAAATTGTAATAAATTTAACACCATATTAAACAATTTTACTTGAATGATAGACATGTCAATTTCACCAAAATGAACTTCTTTATCTCTGTTTGAAGTCCACTCTTTATATAAATACCCCTGTCGAGGAAATCATATTGGAGACCAAATCGGTTTGTTTGGTTTGTTTCACTTATTATTGTTTGTTATTTTTGCATCATTTCTAAAAACGAAAATTGATATGATTTCAATATTGGACCATTTTTTGCTAAATTGCAAAATTCCTTCATCTCAATCTGTTCCAACTAATCTTAACCACTTTCTCGGACTTTTATCGACGTATCGGGAGTATGCCACAACGTCATCTGTTAGTAGAGTAACAATAGTTACCTCTCGATTTACCTTCTTTATGTCGGGCATATCCTGGGCATTAACAGCTGAAATCTGGGGAGATAACGCTGGACGAAACTTCGGCCTGGCACAAGTGACCTGGGTGAATGAAGGGATCGCCGTAGATAGCTGGTCGGGGTATTTTTACAGGACAGGCAAGTGTAACTGACAATCGGGCGTTAGCCCAGCTGATCGGAACCGCCTGGTAAAATCGAGGGGTCTTTTATCATGGATCATCTGCCCCGCCATAACCAGATGAACCACGGGAGAGAGCGGAGATTTTTTTTTTAGGTCCTGCGATGCGGGGAATCGAACCCGGGACCTCTCGCACCAAAGGCAAAGACCTTAACCATTGTGCCACGCCACGCTTGACTAGTGCTATCGAGGAAGATTCGTGACCATAGGAGCAAACGGCATGAACCCATGCAACCTTGAATCCACCAAGCTTATCTAGAATTCATGTAGCGGATCTCACCTCTCAGAAACATCTTTACCCAATTAAAGTGTCCTCCCGAATGCCAAAAAATAGGTATCTCTAATGAATATCGCCAGCATCTAAATATGCTACATAATATATGCAACGTTATATTGACCGAACACCACCCATATCCGGTTTGGTAATGCACCACACACAAATCTATAATTCCTAACTTGAAACAAACATGGCCTATGACACTGCTTATTATGCAACGTTATTTGTCTACTACCTATTCGACCGCATTTCAACCTCGACCCAGATCCTGAAACTTAAGTCAGGTATCGCACGTGCGCCAGGATCACTTTCTAATTCTCAGCAGTGTCCGATCACTTAACGTAGAGAATAATACATGTCCATTAAATCTTCATCTGTAGGCTCATCCGAATCTATTAATTAACTGTGCACTTCAGCTGTGAGACGGAATTGAGGAAAAAGGAAATAATTGACACAGGATAAAGCACAATTCAACTGCCTCTGACACCATCAAGGTAAATAAAATGTTTTTAAAGCATGTTGCCTATGGACTGTACTTTTATTTGGTTTAAGTGTTTATCAGCGCCTTAGTACAATTGTTTGGTTTTTAGGCGCTATATAAATTTCGTAGTTGTATTGTATTGGTAAACAAATGAATACTTCTTGTCAATGGACGCTTCTCAATTCAAGAATACATATATTTAATCCTTGTATAACATGACTAACGAGGCAATTTTGTAACACCGTGGGGGGGGCTCTTCGCAAACCGAGTAGCATACTATGTGCCATTATATTAAGTACCATTGTATAGCTTTTTTGGTCTTAGTCTTGTTGTCAGTGTGTGTTGGCTTTCTATACATGCTAACCTTTTATACTCGTCAAGCTTGTCTTTTTAGGAAATTGTACAAAAGGTAATTAATTGGCCCTCCCTTTTTCAGGTCGTTGGTAAATTTGATAACTGGTTTGACTGTTTATGTGCTCTGTGAATTGTTGATAGACCACGAAGGTAACATCCACGTAACGCAGCCATATTTCGCACAAACAATTCCATTATACAGATTGGCAATGATATTATTCGGAGAAAAACGCGAATGTTGTTGAAATAGCTGTAAATCTTTCTTTTGATGCGTTCTACCAACACGTATAAATCTCTCTACCTCAAAGGTAAATATGCTTTCGCTCATTGTTGAATTAGGATTGCTGCATGTTGCAAGCAGAAATAGGTATATGTGATTGACTTGAAAGATTTGCTTCAAGGATACGGATTCCGTAGAGGCAGACGGTTGAATTCAACTATAGATTCAGCGCTAATAAGGTATTATCATCTAAATTTTTTAACGAGATTTTCTATCGCTGGAAATGGATAACATTTTTTAACATTTTAAGCCATTTTGAAGTTATTTGTCTAGGAGTAACAATGTTGTTTTGCTTTGGTACAAGTTCTTGGCGGTTTTGCAGCGTAGCTATTTTAAGATAAGATAAATTGTTCACTTCAAAAGTTGAAATTTTGATCTTGGTAGCAGTCCAATGTTCAATTTTGCACCCCACACTTGTAAATATTATGCGGCACATCACTTGATCAAGATGTATTCCAATAACTTATGCATGACCCAACCGCCGCCACAAACGCTGTCTTTGCGAAAGTGTGTTATATTAGGTACAGCTATGATTATAGATTACTCCAAATGGACTAACATTGTGAGCAATGACCGAATCATCCTCCAGCATCTCCTTTAGGTTATCATATCGCGATGAAGAAAACTTTATAAAACCTTATAGGACAAAACATCTACTGGAGAGAAAACACCTTGTTTGCACCTGGCAGAGTATAAATAAAAATTATACAGGAAGACGCATCATTATGCGATCATCTATGTAGCGTCAGCGTGATTCTCATGTTAACTCCCTTCCAGGCATATTTTTACCTATTATACGGTGGTCAGTTTGCTACTTTATCTCTTTGCCGGTTGTTTTTAATTGAAACCAAGCTGCTTGGCTACACAAAGTGTTCCATGTTTATATATATAAACTCACATTACGGTTTTCCTTTAACGATTTATAAAAAACACTTTTATGAGCATTTTCTTCCTTCCGCAAGTAATCATACAACTATCCTCGATTCAATAACACAATTGAAGCCATTTCTGTGACGCCTTGAGGATAGTTTCTTCTTCACAATGTCAAATCTGAATCGGGCAAACTACTGCGATGACATCACAGAAAGGCATATTCTATGTTGATAAAATCATGAAATTGACATCTGGTATAGGTGATCTATATTTTCGATTGTCGAATTTCAACAACGGTAGTGGATTAAATTTTCTTTTAATACAATATTACATTGAGTAAATAATATTATTTTCGAATTCGTTTATAATTTCGTTTACGTTAGTGACTTTACAAAATGAAAATTAATTTGCAAGTTATTAAGCATATTCATATACATCGTAATTTGTTTCTTAGTGGAGAGCATATTGCTTCTGAGGGAACCCATTAGATAGAAAATGGTGATCACACACACCACAGTAAGCGGCTGAGAAAACACCATCTTTTGGATCTCCGTTAAATGTGTTGATTGCAAAATTCCTATGCTCATAAACCGGTAAAATATTTACGTAGCAATTGACGTATCCTAGACGTGTATTGTCACATTTTTGTTTACGATGTTAAGGAATGAAGGTGTGTAGTAAAACATGATCACATTTTGTGTCTTTACCTCTACTGGCTCGTAATGTAATTATAAATTGTAAATCAAAAATCTTTGGAATGAGTATCAAATCAAAATTTGCATGTTAATTTAAACGTTTTTTTACAGTCATTTGAAAATTTGTAAATTGAAGTCGCAATTCAGTTTTTAGCTGCTATGACATTTAATAAAAATATACCCCTGGAAATATATATAAATGTCCTAACACAGAAGTGGAGGGCCTATTGACAACCCTCTTTATTTTATCAATTATAGCGGCCAACTGTATGCTTTTATACCATCGCGTGCCATTGTATGGCTTTTTGGCCTTGTCTGCTCGTCACAATTTCGTATGTTAATATTTCTAAAGAATGTGCCAATGTCTTTTCAAATTATTTCAGTTATACCCAATTTCTTCCTCTGGATCTCACTCAATTTGCAAAGTGGAAATGACGCAAAGGGTAAATATGTTTCTTGCAAGCAGACATAGGTATCTGTGATCAATAACGCCAATCCTGCCCTGAAATGTGTTTGGGGTGGTGTGTGTGTGTGTGTGGGGGGGCATTCGACCGAATTGACAAAGTGGCTTGAAAAACAAAAATGTCCCCATGTCCCGAAAGTGACCCTACTGAACTCCCCTGACGCCCAGGATTGACGCCCATGTCTGTAATTTGCGTATGAAAGCTTACAAAACCGTAGATATTGACGGTTGATAATTTAGCAAATTAGGAATAAACACCTTGTTTTTGCTTTACGAGTGTTTTAGTATATCCTCGTGGAGTTATAACAAATAGTACAAGATAGACCCCTCAAATTTCTGGCCATATTTGTGCAAAAAGTGTTCTACCTGTTACACAAATTTAGTAATGAGCTGGAAATGTTTTTTGAACAACTCTCTTCCATCAAGCAATACACATCCGCTTACTTTAAGAAAAGAGATGCAGGGAAGGTGATGAGCTTTTAGCTTTTGTTCTGCATCCTGATTATTGGCCGTGTTCGATCACATTTAATGTTTCATTACAGGTTTGTGCTTGTTTACAATACGCATTTATTGGGCTGATGATGCAAACCGGTGTCAGTATCATTTAGTTTCGTAATAAAGTAGGAATACTAAGGGTCAAGTTTGATCAACGCCGGTCTGTGCAACAAATAAACCATCGCAGCGATCAAGTTCTTCTCTATTACCTATCTTCTGCTAATTTTTATATACTTGCATTTTTTTCTTCGTATTACTTAGTTCTTTTTTTCTGTTATTTTGTTTCAACTATCTTGTTTCGTTTGTCACCAAGGGCTACGGTTCTATAATAGATTTTTTGACTTTTTGAGAAAATTGTGTAGCAATATGGTTTTAAGCTGGTCAAATCACACCACTTTACATAATTTTAATTCTTTCTAATTAATAAGACATAAACATTAGTTTAGTTTAATTTGTTGTTTTTAAATTTTAATAAATTTCTTAGCAAACACAAAACGTTTCGACATCATTCGCAAAAGTTTATGCAAACGTTGTCAGAAACGCCGAAATGTCATTATATAAAGGGTATATTAAGAGTATAAAACGTTTTCATAAATTTTTAAAAAACATTTTTGATAATCTATCGTTTCAGCAAAATGTAAAAAATGTTTTACACAAAATGTTTAAATGTCGGTTATATAAAGGGTATATAAAACGTTTTAAAATATTCAAAACATTTCTAAAATTGGATACAAAAGATTCTAAGAGAATGTTATTTAGTTGAAAAAATATTTTGCGTACTGTTTGCCCAAAATATTTTCAAGCCAACGTTTAAAAACGTTTTATGACCTTTTATATAACCTTTATTTAAATGTTATGCCAAAAGGTTTTGAAAAGGCATTTAGCAACATTTCTGTGTTTAAGGGTCGTAAATATTTTAACATAATGTTATTCGAGGCTGGTACAATATTTTAAAAAAATTGTTTGCAAAATTAGTTTGGTTGTATTAATATTGTTTGAAAACATTTAAAAATATTGTCAGTGTGTTTTCATACTAAACGTTTAAATGTTATCACGATCTTAGAGGAGAATCCCGCGACATTTAATGCTATTAAAAACGTTTTTGCTCTAAAACCAAAAGCCAAAATATATCTTATTAAAACGTTTTAAACGTTTGTGTTTTGTAAATAACACTATATTAAACAATTTTAATGAATAGATGGATATGTCAATTTCACCAAAATGAACTTCGTTATCTCTGTTTGAAGCCTCTTCTTTATATAAATATTCTGTCGAGGAAATTCTATTGAGACCGTCGGTTTGTTTTGTTTGTTTTATTATTGCTTAAGAGTTTTTGCATCATTTCTAAACTAGGTAATTGATATGATTCCAATATTGGACCATATTGTAAATTGTTAAATTCCCTTTATCTCAACTATTCAGCTTAATCTTAACACTTTCTAATTCTTATCGACGTATCAAGTATGTTGCAACTATTCAGAGTAGAGCAATAGTTACTTCTCGATTACTCTGGTGCCTTTTTTTTGATGTCGGACATATTTTAGGCATTTTCAATAGCCAAATTCAGAGAGAATGTTGATTAAACTTCGGCCAGGCGGGCGTTAGATCGGAAGTGAACGAAGGGGATCGCCGTAGATAGCTGGTCGGGGTATTTTTGCAGGACAGTGCGTAACCGGACACCGGGCAAGGCCTGATCGGAATCGCCTGTAAACGAGGTTCTTTTATCAGGATCATCTGCCCCGCCATAACCAGATGAACCACGGGGAGAGCGGAGATTTTTTGGCGGTCCTGCGATGCGGAATCGAACCTGGACCCCTCGCAACCAAAGGCAAAGACCTTAACCATTGTGCCACGCCACGCTTGGACTAGGGAAAAGTACTATGAAGATTCGTGACCATAGAGCAAACGGCATGAACCGCAACCTTGAACTGTACCAAGTTATCAGAATTCATGAAGTGGATCTCACCTCTCAAAACATCTTTACCCACCTAAAGTGTCCTCCTGAATGCCAAAATAGGTATTCTTAATATCGTTGTAGCATCTAAAATATGCTGTATAACATATACCATATATTGACGAACACCAATTCATATCCGGTTTGGTAATGCACCACACACAATAAATCATAATTCCAACTTGAACAACATGTGGTGACACTGCTTAGTTATAAATGTTATTTGTCACTACCTATTCGACCCCATTTCAACTCGGGGACCCAGATCCTGAACTAAGTCCAGCGCAGGTATCGCACGTGCCAGGATCACTCTTAACTTCTTGGTGGTCCAGATCAATTTTTAACGTAGAGACAATACATGTCCATTAAATCTCATCTGTGTCATCCGAATCTATTAAATTAACCGTGTACTCAGCTGTGAGACGGAATTGAGGAAAAGGAAAATAACGACACAGGATAAAGCACACAATTCAACCAGCTCTGATGACACCATCAAGGTAACAAAATGTTTGAAACAAATGGGAAGCATTTTGCTCAATGACGCTTCAATCTGGGCGAATATATATTTAATCCTCAGTACTAAATATGACTAACGTGAGGCATTCTTTAATTAACGGGGTCGGTAAACCATAGCATACTATGTGCCATTATATTAAGTACCATTGTATAGTTTTGGCCTTTGTATTTGTCAGTGTGTTGGTTTATACATGCTAACCTTGTCTTTTTAGGTGTACAAAAGGTAATTAATTGGCCTCCTTTTCAGGGCTGTTGGTAAATTCTGATAACTGGTTTGACCGTTTATGTGCTCTGTGAATTTGTTGATGACCACGAAGTAAATATCCACGTAACGCAAGCCATATTTCGGGCACAAACAATTCCATTTATACAGATTGGCAATTTATTATTATTCCGGAGAAAACGACTGTTGTTGGAAGTAGCTTGCAATCTTTCTTTTTGATGCGTTCTACCAACACGTATAACCTTCACTCCCAAAGGTGCAAATATGCTTTCGCTCATTGCTTGAATTAGGATACATGTTGTGCTACAGGAAATAGGTATATGTGATTGACTTGGAGATTTGCTCTTAAGGATACAGATTCCGTAGAGTGTAGACGTAAGAATTCAACTATGATTCAAAGCCAATAAGGCATTATCATTTAATTATTTTAACGGAGATTTTCTATCGCTGAAATGATAACATTTTTTAACATTTGCCATTTTAAGTTATTTGTTCAGGGTAACAATGTTGTTTTTGCTTACAAGTTCTTGGCGGTTTTTGCAGCGTAGCTATTTTAAGATAAGATAAATTGTTCACTTCAAAGTTGAAATTTTGATCTTGCAGACCAATGTCTAATTTTAAAAATTCCACAATTTGTAAATATTATGGTACATCCTGATCAAGATGTATTCCCACAACTTATGCATTACCCCAACTGCTGCCACAAACGCTGTTTCTTGCGGAAAAGTGTTATATTAGGTAATAGCTTCAGACAGATTACCCAAATGACTAACATTGTGAGCAATGACCGAATCATCCTCCAGCATTCTTTAGCGACAAGTATGATGAAGAAACTGAGAAACCCCGAGGACAAACATCTACTGGAGAGGAAAAAGAATTTTGTTTGCACCCGCAGAGAGTATAACAAAATTATACAAGCAAGACGCATCATTATGCATCATCTATAGCGTCAGTGATCTCAATGTTAACTCCTTCCAGGCATATTTTTTACCTATTACATTAGTTTGCTACTTATCTCTTTTGCTGTATTGTTTTTAATTGAAATCAAGCTGTTTACACAAAGGTTCTTAAGTGTTTATATATAAAACCTACATTACGGTTTCTAACGATTTATAAAACACTTTATGAGTATTTTTCCCTTCGGCATCATACATCCATCTCGATTCAATAGAACACAATTGGCTTCATTCGTGACGCCTTGAGTGATAAAGGTTTCTTCACAATGTCAAATCTGAATCGGGCAAACCCATTTTTATGATATCACAGCGGCATATTCTATGTTGATAAAATCAAGAAATTGGACACTTCATAGGTGATCTAGTATTGATTTTACGAATTTCGTAACAACGGTAGTATTAAATTTTCTTTTAATATGATACACTGAGTAAACAAACATTATTTTGAATCTGTCATAATTTCGTTTACATGTTGGTGACTTTTACAAACAAAATTATTCAAAGCATAAGTATATTCATACATCGTAATTTGTTTTAGTGGAGAGCAAATTTGCTCGAGGAACTTATTAGATAAATATATTAATAATACCAGTTGGTAAGGGCTGAGAAAACACCACTTTTTATCTCCGGTACTGTGTTATTGCAATTTTGTTGCTCATAAATCCGTAAAATATTTACGTAGCAATTGACGACCTAGATGTGTGTATTGTCATATTTTGTTTACGATGTTAGAATGGTGTAGTAAAACATGATCTACATTTTGTGTGCATCATTTGGCTCGTAATGTAATTATAAATTGTAAAATTCAAAATTTTAAATGAGCATCAAATCAAATTTGTATGTTAATTTAAACGTTTTTTTGGCAATATTTGAAAATTTGTAAATTGGTCAATCTGCTTTTACTGCTATGATATTTAATAAAATATACCTGAAATATATAATGTCCTAAATATGAAGTGGAGGGCTGTTGTAACCCCAGATGATCAATTATATACAACTGTATGTTATATACCATCGCGTGCCATTGTATGGCTTTTGGCCTGTCTGTCACAATTTATGTTAATATTTCAAAGAATGTCAATGTCTTTCAAATTATTTCATTAAATCACTTTCTTCCTGATTCACTGGTTTTGTAAGGTGAAATGACGTAAAGGTAAGTTATAGCCAGCAAGCAGACATAGGTATCTGTATCACTAAATGCCAATCCGGTCTTGAAATGTGCTGTGTGGTGTGTGTGTGGGGGGGCATTCGGCCTGAATTGACAAAAAAAGTGGCTGAAAAGGAATAAAACAGTCCCCATGTCCCGAAAGGACCCCACTCGAACTCCTGATCAGATCAAGACGCCCATGTAAATTTGCGTATACGAAAGTTTTCTTTCACAAAACCGTAGATGACGATTGAATGAATTATTGATTCAGCGCACAAGGTATTATCATCCAATTATTTCAACAAGAAACAGGACATTTTTATCACTGCTGGAAAAGACTGCATTACCTTTGAACTTATAATAAAATATTTGTGATATTTTAGCCGTCTTGAACAATTAAAAGAAAGCCCAGGTTTTATTTTCGTATCTATGGAATTAGGAATAAACACCTTTGCTTCTGCTTATATGTTTCGTAGTATAATTTGTGGAGTTATAAATCAAATAGTAAACACGCGATAGACCTCCAATTCCAATGAGTTTTTTGCAAAAGCGTCTCACCTATAAGGATTAAATTTAGTAGAAGAGCTGAAATGGTTTTTTTTAACAACTTTCCTATACCTTTGTACAGGAGCCAAGCGTTGTTAATCGGTGATGAATCCACACTTTTCCCTGGGAGCGTATACGCGCGAACGCCAGTTAATGCGTACGCGTTATGCATGAGTCAAATCTGCCGCGTTCGGAACTTATGCAAAACATGAACCTTCTTGGCGTTGGCGGTAGCAGTTAAAATATTACCGCTTTTATTTTTAGTTTTCCATTATGTTATCGTTGGCAGTCACCGCGATCATTCGTAAAGGTTGATGGATAAATGACGAAAACGGAAGAGTCTCTGAATGAAAGAATCATGTGAATTATAAAGGGAATAGCATGCTCGTTAAAGCTGGTTAATCATGTTACATTGTTTATCACCGATTATCAACTTCAGGTCTGGTGTTTGAGTGGTTTACTGATCGGGCAGCTTTACCTCGCGGAAGCAACCACGCAGACGACTTCACGCATCGTTGTTAATCGGTGATTGTTAACGGTGTAACATGATTGAATCCCTACAAAGGCTTCTAGTATATTGCTATTTTATATATAATTATTACACAATTGTTCTGAACTGGCGCATGCTGCTGCTGCTTTTCACCGTGGACACAACCAGAAATATTATCTTTGAATGCTTACATATTCCATCTGTGACATTTTTATTTATCTGTTTCTTGACCCCTCAGAAATATCTCTTTAAATCCAGCATGCTTTATCAGATTAAATGATAAATGTATAGCTCTAGTACTAAATTACTTTTATGTTGATTGACCTTTTGAATTTTGACTTTGTTATAGTAATCTAAAATTAAATCTCAGTCAGCGATTAAAATCTAATTCTAGGAATGGGTTAGTTTGATTACTGCTTTGGAAACGACTGGCCAAATATTATTGAAATTACTGGTTGTTTTGTGGCGACAGGTATGAAAACTGAAAATGTGACCATCTGAAAGCACAACTGAGCCCCAAGTCGCTAATCATCATTTTTTAGATATTCTAACCAAAATATTCTTGATTGAAATAAGCTTAAAGCAGTACACGCAGTGTCTATAGTACTTGACATTTAAGTAGAAAACCAATAAAACAGTCAATAAACCTTTGTTTCCCTTATTGTTGTTAAGTTCAATGGAGCAGCATATCTCATAGTGGAACACCAGACATCCGCCTGCTTGTGGATATTTCAAATTGCAATCCCATTATATCCTTTATTTCGCATTATTTAATTTTCTCCTGTGGTTGCAACTGTGCTATTAGGTGGCCATCATGATTTAAACAGAGACAACTCCAGTAGTGTCCCATAAAATTCCCCTGCGATCGTATCAATTGTATACCGCCATTTAAGAAATGATGCAGAAGGTGATGATTTAGCTGTTTCCATCTCTGATTATTGGCCGTGCTCGATCACATTACACGTTTCTATTGCTAGGCCTTTAGGGGCTTACAGAGTCTGCCAATATGCATTTATTGGGTTGATGAGCGTAAAATCCGGTGTCAGTATCATTGGTTTCTGTACGCAGGTTTATCAGCGGTCAAGTCGATCAAACGTGCTGGTATGTGACACAACAAACCAATCGACGACTGCTTTTCTCTTGTTATTTCGTATTTTCTACACTTTTTTATTTGCCGTGTTTTCTTTTTTTCGCTAGCTGTCAGGGAGCCATGTTTATTCTTCATAAATCAGCACAACACATTATTGCAATGGCAAGGAAGAGCAAATATGAAATTCCCGGGATGAAATTGAAGCACAAAAACACAAGAGAGGGTGCGAGTAGGAGAAAAGCACTGCTTAATGGCATTCACCATATTTAAGTATGATTACTAACAAAAGGCGACAGAGTACAACACCAGTGGACTTCGGTTGTATATATAAATGCGCATATATAAATGCACGTACATCTACAAGTCGCCATACCGTATTAAACGATATAAGGTACCCGGATGTGTACATAACCCCTGTGCAAAAGTAGAAAAATGCGGTCGTAAGAAAAATTGCTTTGCAAAATAGTGGCATTTTGATTGCAAAGGTAAAATAACTTGACCTGAAAGATAAACTTTATTAACGTTTCTTTCATCACGGAAAAAAATTAACTACGAAAAGCTAGATATAGCTTGATTTACAAACTTATATTTCATAATTTCCGTGCTAAATGGGCGCCAATTGGGCTATATCTATGACGGTGCTGGTTTCATACTATCGTTGCTTATGTCAGAGCGGCGGACACACGCGTAATGTAGACAAACAGACATGTAATCAAGACTCTGTGAAAGGGTTGATAAGTCAGTTTCTTGTCGCAACGGCATAAAAGTACAGGACATGATTGGCTTAAGGTCAGAACCCATATGGCAGATGACATAGATCGAGCCGGCAACTTGTGAAACCGCCCGCCGTATGGCACGTTTCCAGTACTCTGAAGTCGGTTAATTTTGTGGGGTTCATTATCGAACCCCAAACGGTTTTAGCTTGTATTTATACGACCATCAACATAGGCCTATTTGTTCAGGATATTTCACGCTTTAAAATCTCAAACAACTCCTATCCAATTCACACGGTTGACGACGACAGAAAAATCTTACTAATTTAGAGACGTAATGCGGCCACCACCTGGAATCTGTGGTCGCAATTTCAGTGATTGACAGGAGGTACGAACATGGCACTTGCCATATCTGGGTCACGTGCGTATTTATATATGCGCATTTATATATACAACCGAAGTCCACTGAATACGAACAGACAAGACACAGTTAGGAATTTGGGTGAAACAAAAACAATCCTTAAAGCTTCACCGACTTTGGGTAGCAGAGATATCCTAGTTCTTCAGACTGGCAACCGAATTCCACCATATACTCACGTAAAATCACCCGTACACCAACTTCATACGGAGATTATTGGGAACGTGAGTGAAAAGATATCCCTCATTGACCAACAAACGATGGTCCCCGATATTTCAACTTTCACACGCATGGGATTCATCAGCATTCAATATTCTGCCAATCTCCATTAAGATCAATACCGAGTATCTTTTGCACTGCTATAATAAATCCAACGCGATTGGATGAAAATTGGTGCGTCAGTCCAGTATTTATTCAATAAAGATATTTTGTGTTGATAATATTGACATCCGGTTATCTGATGCACCCAACACAAATAAATCTGGAACAAAGAAATAACACTGATTATTATATAACGGTTTATATCATCAGAACGAAGTCCAGATTACGCCAGGATTACTTATTACAGATAATACAATGTCTATTAAACTTCCTTCCCCGTCAGTTGAGCTGCCACAGAAAGCGGTTGGAAAATAATATGCAAAAAGTAATTGACATTAGGTGATGATGTTGAAACAGTTCACCTCCCTTTTTTTAGGTGACTCTGATGCTGTAGAGAAAATATGTCAGCGTGTGGCCTTATTGCAAAACAACATCAAATCATAGGCGTTGTTGTTATGAGGACACGATTTTTTTTTGAGAAAATAAGACGTTTAAAATTACACCTCAAAAACCAATCCTATGCAGGTAGTTCTTCTGAACGGAGACATGATTTGGCTCTAGAAAAAAGGTGATTGCCATAAAATAAGATGTACCGCTTTTGGAGGGGTTTCAAAATTTCCTAATGGAGAGAATGTACCTGTAATTGTTTCTAAACATATAAATTAGCCGCTTTTTTAAATATTAGGGTAACCCAGATATTGTTAACTATAGAATAATTATCAAGAAATATTAGGCCTAAAAATAAATAGCAGGACTGAGGTTAGAAATCACTTGAGACTAGCATATAAACCGGTGTTAAGTCTCACAAACTCATGTATCATTATAAAGTGGTTATAGTTTGTGTTGATGAAATATTACATGAATGAGTTTGTTTCGGAATGAGAATTAATAGTCTGCATATTGTTATGCAGCATTGTTATGGTAAATGCATAGCACAACTCATTGCTAAACTGTGGTCAAAGTACTATGATTGTATGGATGAGAGCATAGTGTCTGCTTCATTTACCTACGTCATCAGCCAAAACGGAAGCACGTACGCCGCTTCAAACGGGAAGAACACGTGCTTGAGGCTGATTTACAATACTTTCTCCTTTTTGTGAGAAATATGCCTAAAAATTCGTCAACTTGTAATGTAATAATTATTCTTCGAATAGAGATAAACTTGTTTTGCAATAGACCTGCTCCTTTAAAGCAAATCGTTAGCCCGCCACAGCTAATTGCTCAAGTCATTGTTTAGAAATCAAAGAATAAATGTGGTCTAAGCATGCACCCAGCTAGGCAATCACCCTAACGTTATTTCGATTGATTCCTGTTTCACTTGTATCATTATCATTTGTTCTTCAAAGATTGGTGAATATGTTTAAATGTATGCTTGAACCATATTTCTTGTACTTTGTTCAAAATTACCAAAAAATGACTGAGGCAATTAGGCGTAGCAGGCTGACGAAATGTGATGTGTCTTGGTCAATGTAACACGTATTTATTCGTATGTACAAGGTACTTTTTGGCACTCTGGTTTTTTCCAAGCAAATACATGACTATATCGGTACTAGAAAATAAGAGTGAATGGAGAGTTGACAAACATATGAGCAGAATAAAAGTGTAGACTTATATATACGGAGTTACCACTTCACCATTGGGAGAAGGACAGCATAGCAGCACGTAATTCCAATATCATTTACACCTCACAATTCAATTTACATCGCAAAGCACCCTGAGTGCCAATAAGAGATGTAATTCATTGGTAGGAGCACCAGCGCAGTCACCTTTAGCCTTATTTCACCCTTATACAGATGAGCACTCCATTTATAATGCCTCTTGAAGGTGTCTTGGGAAGTATTTCTTGAAATTGCAGCATTCTCCTTGTCTTGCAGGCATCAATCAATTCCCTTCGAGGCCCCATTCAATTCTGTGGTTAAACCGGCTGTAGAAGGCCCAACCGTCTCATTTCCTCAGAGTACACATTCCAGTGCTGACATGAACTCCATCAGCTGAAATGATCCTGAGCACCTGCATACACAATAACTTTCAGTGAAGTGAGCTCTGCATGACATCCTCGATGTTGTGTCCACGAAGGAATTCGCACTTTTGTCATGGAGCACTCTGTCCACTGCTAAGTTACGTTACTGGTAAAAAACATAGATTCATGCGGAGACATTCACCAAAATGAGTACTCCAGATCCATCCACATATAGTTCTATCATCATGTGTGGGATAGATTTTTTTGACATTGGGGGACTCTGGTGAAAAGAACAAGTTTTCTCAAACAAAAGCGTGCAAATGCTACTAGTTTGAAGCTGAAAATAAATAGTATAATATGGTGAAAAATGATAAATTTAAGATAATTTTAATTTTTACCTTGACACCCAATTGTTTTTTTTTTTCCTTTCTGAGGCGCTGAGTAAATTTTTTTGTCTGAGGTGGAACTTTTTTTTTATTCAGAGGTGGAGCAATAATATTTTTGCTCAGATGGCGGGGCATTTTTTTCTAAAAAATCACAAAGCCCCCTTAATCATGACATTAACGATGCATTCTTGCATCTTTAACCGAGACGCGGTATGGTACGTTACCGCCAAGCCGGAAAACGAATGTTGTTGTCTGCAGCCGACATCTGCTTGAAATGTTACTTGGTTGGAATGTTTCAATAATAACAGGTGAGTGTTAATGTTATTGCTTAAGAATGTGCGCAAAGTCTTTAAACGCGACCATATCATGCATAACATTATAGAGAAAATGTTACACCGCAGTACATCGTGAACATTTAAGTACGCTTGTTACTCCGCGACGCTAACTGCATGTTAATACACGAGCCAGGCTGCAACGCTACTCTACGCGTTCACAGGTGCGAGGTTATCTGCGTGGCTAACCGCTTACTACGCACTGCCACACAAAGAGTATGTTCCACTATGTCACGAATTAAATAATTTTTTTCTATAGTCATATAACAAAACAATAAGACGTCACCTTGTACGATGTTTCTAAATGACTCCGTCACCACTTCGACCTGTTGTCTGGCAGTTGAAAATTACACAATGGCAAGCAGGTCTGTGTTTTTCCTGGACAGTGCTTGAATTACGATTACTGGGTACCAAGAAGAAACAAGTATCCTGATCAATAAGGTGATAAGAAGCTAAAGAGAATCACCCGCGTCTGCCCTTGACTTAGAAAGATTTGTTTTGCAAGGATGCGATATCCGTCGATTTAAGCTGAATGGGAACTATACTCATCGATTCCAGCGCTAATAAGGGGCATTATCATCTAATTATTTTCGACAAGAATCAGATATATATTTATCCCAGGAAACACCCAACTGACTGTGTTGGGCCTTGAATGCAGTGCTGTGTATGTGCTAACTTGACATTGGCGTCTGTGGCCTTTATATTATAAAAAGCTCATTTGAATAGGCATTAAAAGGGCCAAGTTTGATATAACGTGTCTCAGGGAATTAGAACGAACGTGTTGTCTTTTCTTGCAAAGTTTTATGCAAATGGATCAATCTGAAAAGGTATTTCTAGCCCAGCATAATTTTTAAGATTTAAAAAATATTAACCGGAACCATTTGAGAAGTTGCAAGGTTAAAGTTTCAATATAATGGATGGTGCTTTGATAGAAAATGAAAAAGAGATATAAAAACGCGGGTTTCAAAACTGTGTCGGCTATCCACAAAGCTCTCTCTGTAAGTTCGGTTCTGTAAATGTCAGCTTTTCAAACTTAAAGCAGTTACTTAGAGTACGTAGAAAAATGTCACCTACAAATGAGAGTAAATGTATATTAACATCCTTTCTAGATTTTTTGTAGGTAGACATTATTTAACAATTGAATTCATGAATACAAAAACCCACCTAAGTCCAGTATGAGGAAGTACCTTGAGAAAAAAACCTGTATATCATTTTTAATCCCTTCATTAAAGATTTATCTGGTCAATATGGTAAGTTTTACGCAAAATGAGTGGGTTAAACTGTATAGGTATGACGATTAGCATTTCAGGGACTTCAAAGGTTCCATTTAAATGCTGGATTGGGTGGTTTTTTTCTTAATCATAGGGCCAAAAGACAACAATGTTGGAATGAGATCACCAAGAGTAAGATAATACAAAATAAAGCACACAGGCATGCATATGTTGATAAGCAGGTATTATAAACCTCACACTTTCTTTGATTAAACCCATTTTGTTTTTTTTCAAAAGTCACCTTGCCAAACAATTGCCATGTTGTTCTTTATATATACTGATTACAACTCATGTTTCAAGCAAGACTCAAATCATGACTTAAGATTCTTTCATACATGCTATTTTTTTGCATGCTCAATAGACACAGAGGATGAATTTGAGTGGTTCTTCTGATACATATGATTAGCCTATGTACAGCAAACAATTCCCCCATGCTTTTCTAAATCTCAATTTGCAGCCAAAGTATGGACTTGTGGTTTTGTATTCATATATTCACTAAGGCTGAAAAAATATGTGTATCTCTCCTACTTGATATATGAAAAGGAGATATATGTGATTGTAAATCAAAACAACCTCACAGATATGTAATCACAACACGATGGGCATCATTAAAAGAGTAATTTTTTAACTGTGAAATATTATACCAGCATCAAAAACCTTCCCCAGCCCCTTTTTAGCAGCTGAAGGGTATAAAATCTGTCGGAAAGCCTTTAGTTCTCCTAGCCAGATGATGAAGGGTTTCAAGCCTGGTTTCGAACTTGGCCTGGGAAGTAAAACACAGTCCATCCTCTGTTTTCACCTGGCCAGGTCTTCATATTTACACACATGCCTTGGAGAAATTCTCTCCTGATGGCATTGTCAGTTCTATGATGATAGCCATAGCTGCAGATCCTGGGATGTGGGGACAACTTCTTATATTTTGCCAAGGGGGGGGACCACAAACACCCCCTCCCCCAATGTTAACGCTCGCACAATATTCATCAGTTTATTTCAAATGCAGCATTTGGTACCCATAAACTATTCTACAACAAAAGGTGCTGATCTGTACTATGCCATACTTCGCTGTACCTTCAACCCCATTCTCAATGTTGCAGAAATCTACACCACTGATGATAGCATCTGGTGGTGGCTGAATAAATGTATGCTCAGAAACGCTAGGCAGTTTCTTGCTATTTCTAGAGGAATACTATTGGCTTGTGCTCCTTTATCCGGGTCTCTAGCTTTCTTCCAGGATGTTTTTTAAATCCTGTCTTTAGAGTAGGTAGAACTGGCTTCCTATATGCCAAAGCCATCAGCTGCACAAGTATTATATACTATAATGTACAGATTTTCAATCATTTCCTGATTTCCTTTTTACTTCGCCTACAAAAAAAAAAAAGGTTATTAAAACAAACTTTTTATAATCATGGAAAATATGCAAAAGCTACTATTTAAAGAAGCTGAGGTGTGTGGGTGGAGGTAGAACTTTTGAACGACCATCGTAATACGCGTTTACCAAATGCTATCATACATCTTTTGAAACTACATCATGCAACCCGTAATTGTAATTATATCGGTATGTTACGCTCCCACAAGAGAGCATTTGAGAAACATGATAACATCAATATGTCTATGACTCCATATATTATTCAAATAAATATCTGTTCTACAAGTACTCGTTATTCAATGCGTTGAACGTATCATCTCATAATCACGTTTGTTGATAAAAATTGATTACATTTGACATTCAATTCTGTGGTTAAAAGATCAGAAGTTAAATATATGGAAATAGAGGAAAATAGATGGATAATGAAATACGTGCGCAGTCAAATATTGACGCCATCAAAAAAGTATGAAAACGGGTCATGGTCTCGTATAAAATAAAGGTAAACAACAAATGCAATATAGTTACCGTCAAAAAAGCATGTTGTCAGAACTTAAGAGTATAAGGGTGAGGTCTCGTTTCTTTTATGGCAAGTATGTGATTGTATGAAAATGACTCACATGAGTGGTCGATTAGGTGGCGTAGTAATCCGGCTAGTACAGTTAATCAGATCAGCAGTTCACTCCGGACTGCATGCCCAGGAAAGAATAATGGCGGTGTTCACAATGTAAATAATACGCTTATTTCAACAGAGAATTTCTTTTAATAGACCGTTATATCTCAGCCAGTGTAAATAAGTAGTAAAACATATAATCTTATCAGTGTATTTTTGCGATATTTAAATGATTAGCTTCAGTAGCCTATACTATTTCAAATGGGTACGTCACTGTTCAATTTATTGTGTAAACTGTGAATTCTTAGCATCTAAAATTCATGAGCCAGTGAAATTTAGCTGCACCTAGTATGTCAAATTCT